>NW_006408904.1:621947-683673 GCF_000296735.1 Chrysochloris asiatica
ACTTGAAAGATGAGCTAGGAAGTTTAGGGGGTCATTGAGTTTATGTTAATGGTGAGGATTAATTTAGAAAAGGAGGGTGAGAACGCACAACTGAAAGAAGGCAATCAGTGTTATGGAATTGTACAGGTAGAAACTGTTGAATTGCTATATATTTCTCAACAACAAAATAAAATTAAAAACAAATAAATAAATCAAAACAAAACAAAACAAAAAGAGAGTCTATGATTTAGCATCAGGGTGGTTGCTGCCACCAATAAGGTGGAGGTGATGTAATGGCTGAATATCCAGTGGAAGCTGAACCCTCGGGGCACCTAGCCAGTGTGGGGCTGGGCTTGGAGGAAACACAGTAGCTTCCAGAGACACTGCCCAAAAAAGAATTGGAGGAACTAACTTGGTTTCTCCCTTTCTTCTCCCTTCTTTTCACTTGGAAATGCCACCTCTCTTAGTTTGTTGGTGCTGCTGTAACAGAAACACAGATTGCTTTAAAGAACAGAAAGTTATTTACTCACAGTTTGGAGGCTAGAAGTCATAGTCAGGCTCTTGGCCAGGTTGATTCTTTGGTTGTCAGTAACGTTGAAGCTCTTTGGATCTTGATGATCCTCACATAGCATCTGTCTTCCCCAGCATGTGCTTTTTCTCTGTACTGTGCTGTTCTTCAGATAACTCAGATGTGATTACGTGTGCATGGATATGACCTCAACTGACTGGTTACCTTGTGTAACATTACATTATGTAAGGTGATCACCTTAAATATTAAACTGTATTACATCTCTACGTATGTACTGTACATATTTGCATGGAGTTAGGGCCACAGTTAAATCTGTAACACCTCCCATTGACCGCATACACACAGACAGTAGAAGCCAGCAAGGACCAGTTCCCAGGTGATGCAATCCCCAGGTGATGCAGAGGAAATAGAGGTAGGTAGTCAAGGAATAATTCAGAGAGCTAAGGGCTGGTACAGAACCTATGGAATCCATAAAACAAATGAGGGCGAAATAGGGGTATCACAGCCTCGGAAACCCTCTGCATAGTTGCTATGAGTGTAACCGACTCCACCGCATATAACCAACCAACCAACCAACCAACCAAAATGATGGAGTCCTACTGTGGTGGTGTAGGATTCACACTGAACTTCTACCCACAAGGTCAGCGATTTAAACCCACCAGCTGCTTCTAAGTAACCCTATAAGGGTCTCTATGTGTCAGAACCGACTTGATGGTACTTAACAACAAAATGATGGAAGGAGGAACTCTGGTGACACAGTCAGTTAAGCATCTGACTGCTAACTGAAAGATCAAACCCACTAACTGCTCTGCAGGAGAAAGATGTGACAGCCTTCTTCTCTAAAGACTTACAGCCTTGGAAACTCAATGGGCACAGTTCCCCTTCCTATAGGATTGCTTTGAGTCAGGATAGACTCAATGGTAGTGTTTTTAAAAACATGGGAGAAAGAAAATAGCTGTTTAGAAAAGTGGGGAGTCTTCTTTGGATCAAACAGAAAGCAAATGTCTTGGTTTCCTAGAATGGACAAGTGTAGAATGCCCAGAACTAGAGAGGTAAGGGACCTGGATTCTCCAATTTCAGGTAATGACTAACTGTGGCTTCTTGTAGCACATAGGATAAGCTCAAATTCCTTATTGTTATCTGTGTGGCCCTATATGATCTGATAACTGTATTCTCACTTCAGAATCTACCTCTCTTTTCTTCACAGATCATGTCCTGGACACTAGAGCTTTTTTCTGACTCTGAGTTGTTCCTTCTGTTTGGGATGTTCTGCTCTGAGCTCTTTACTTGGCTTGCTCTTCCTTGTTCCTTCAAATGTTATCTTCTCAGTGGGGTCTTTTCCCATGTAATCTACGCTAGCGCCCCTCATCACTGACTTTCTCCATTACAGTCATCCTATTTTGATTGAATTCTAGTTTGGGTCTCACATGATCTTAGTTCATTCATTACTTATTTGATACTGCTTCCACAATGAAATCTAAGTTCTTCAAGAGCAAAGGGTCTTATCTGGCTTATTCACCATTGTATTCTCAGCATCTGAAACTATGATGAAAGTGGTGACAGCACTATATGTAGTCAGTTAATGTTTGCTGAACACATGAATGAAGGACTTCCTATTGTTGCAGACACTAAATAATGCCAAATTACTTTACTAGTATGACTGTCTCCCTGAATTGTGACAGAATGTCTTGTTGTTATTTTTTCCTTCTTTATTTTTAACTTCTGGTCATTTTTCATGTTAATAAGATCATCTTAGATAGGTACAGAAAACAAAGATGGAGTGTAATTAAATAATTGGTTCCAAGAGAGTTAGGACTGAAACCAGATCTCTTTGATTGCAAAATTCCTACTCTGTTCCTTCTAAGTTTCAGAAAACTAAAACATGAGACTCTTCTTGGTTGGTTCTGACCTTCCCTGCTCTGCTCCCGTTCTTTCTTCCATGGCTAGGCTCTGGACACACTTACTGACACGCTCTGCCCTCTCCACACAGGAGGTTTCTTTTGCCTAGCACTAGAGTTGGCAAATTATTCTCCTTGGGCCAAATTCAACCCACTGCCTGTATTTATAAAGTTTTATTGGTACACAGCTAAACCCATTCACTTGCATATTGCGCTTTGCTGCTTTTGTACTCTAGCACCAGAATTGGATAGCTCTGACAGAAACCATATGGCTCGCAAAGCCTAAAATATTTATTATCTGGCTCTTTACAGTAAAAGTTTGCCAATGTCTGGACTAAAATATTCTTACCTCCTACTCCTCCCTTAAAGAGATTTTTTTAAAAGTCATCTTATTTTTATAGGTCTTCTTGAGGAATCCTGCCCTAATTTCCCATGACTCTATTAGATGGCTCTCTATTCTCTTCCCATACCATGCTGTACTTTATCAAAATGCTTTTCATTCAGTTTTGTAAATGCCTGTTAACTTACGATCTCTTCCACTTGACTGTAAATTCTTTAAGGGCAGGGACTAGGTCTTATTCCTAAATGTATAGTAAGCACTATGCAAAATAAATATTTTAAAAAGAATATAAGAATGATGGAACAATTTACAACTTTCTCTATTTGAAAAGTATCAATCCCTGGTATCAGTTGTAAAAGCAAGAGCTCCTTTAATAGGAAAATACAATCCAGCTTTATAGACAATTTGAGCTATGCACAGCTTTTCAGGTGCACATTCATTCTGTAGAGCAAGGCATATAAAATAAAAGAGACACTGTATTCAGTTAGATTCCTATAGCCACATTAAGCTACAGTGCTGTTATAGCCCAATGAACCACCTGTGTTTCCCCAAAGCTCAGCTGTACCTATAATGGCAAGTTCTTTTTCCATTGCCGACCTTCCTGATAATCCCCGGTGCCAGCTCTCACTGACATCAGTAAAGATTAAACAGCTGGTTTTAAGGGAGGACTCATTTAAAGACTTGATGTAGGACATTAAGCTATATGGACACATTGGATGACACTTGTGTTTTGTGAGAGATTCATACTTTTGGAGTCATCTGGGTCTTAACAATCAGAAGAGCTCCTCAGCATGTTACTTCAGTTTTGTAAGAGGTGATAATGAATAGAGGTGTGAGAGAGCAAGTGGAGCCTTAAGGTGAAGGAGAGATGGGGAGAGGGGGGAGAGGGGGAGAGGGAGAGAGGGGGAGAGGGGGAGAGGGGGAGAGGGAGAGAGAGAGAGAGCACTCTTTATGTTTTAACCAATCATCCAGGTAATTTTGAGGCATGCTCACATTACAGACCTACTGCCCAAGAGCCTAGACTATAATTACATTTGTTGCAGGTTCAGAATATCAGTTTTATTCCTCTAACTTCTATGTCAACAATAAAATCTATATATCACAAGTAATGACAGCATCAAGAAGAAGAGACTTTAATGTTAGACATTCAAGGCTAACTAATTATATGGAGTGTTTGTGATGATGCTGTTAACAATGATTTCATCAACATCAAGATCATCTTGGGACACTCAGTTTCACTTAGCGCTAATAACTATAAATACTTGCATAACTGTTTAATAGTATTCACTGTGCACAATTACATTTGGTTTATAATTAATTTAGGAAGTATGAGGGTGAGTCAAAAATTATCCACACTGCAGAATTTATTTTAATCAACTTTTAGAAAAGACAAATACATCATTTTTTGACATAGTTCCTTGTTTTTCAATTTACTTTGTCCATCTATCAACAAGCTTTCATATTCCTTGCTAAAAGTTTTTTGGGCTGAGTTGTAATCATGAATACACTGTCTTCATCACAGGTGAATCTTCATCCTCAAAGGGCTGCTTTCAAGGGACCACACAGGAGAAAGTCCAGTGGAGCAAGATCAGGACTATAGGGAGGACGCTTTAACACTTCAAAAGGAAGTTTTTGCAGAGTGTCAGCAGTGTGGGCAGATATGGGTGTGTGTTGTCATGCAAGATCATAATGCCCTTGGATAGCAGTCCTCTGCATTTAATTTGAAGTGGAGGTTTCTGCTCTTCAGTGAGCATCTCACTTCAACAAGCACTGTTGAATGTTGAACCTTTTTCCTGATAATGTTCCATTACTGGCCCTTGAGAATCCCAGAAAACTGTACACATCAATTTACCAGCTGATGGTTAGTTTTGAACTTTTTCTTGGTCAGTGGTTGGGGATGTTTCCATTCTACCCTCTGTCATTTACTTTTAGGCTCATAATGATGAATCCATGTCTTGTTACCAGTAACAATTTTTTTTTTTTTTAAAGAAACTTTTACCTTCCTTAGAGTATCAGTCCAAACTTTGTTTGCAGATGTCCATGTTCACACCCGCACAGCAGCAACCTTTAATGGAAAGTGCTGATAAGATAGTGCAGCCAACAGAAGTTTTAATATAATTGGAGTGTGGATAATTTTTAACTCATTGTGGTATTTATACTTTCCTTACCTAATCCGTGTTCTCATACATGACGAATAGCTATGTGGATAGCTATGTGTCTCTGATCTATTGATTATGAAGAGCAATCCAGGCTGACAGGGATGAGGAACCTCTGGCTAGGTGCTCCCCTCCTTCCTATGAGCTGTCCTTAGAAACTCTGTGACATTCTAGTCATGGACGGTTGGCTGGAGGACAAGTTGTACCAGCTTAAAAATATTGTCCTCCTTCTCTGTCCTTGTTTCCATTTTCTTTTCTTCAGTCAACCTTCTTTCCCTTCTATCCTAATTGTCATAATCTGGGATGGATCCTTTTCATGGCCTGCTCCTCTCTTCTCCTTTCTTCAGAGTAATTGGGTGGCTTTGGATGAAACGGGGGCCATCAATGTGATCAATATCAATGTGAGAGAGAAATTCAGATTTTAAGGACATAAGTTTCATCTCAGATAATCCCCAAGAATAGTTGCTAATCATTCTTTTTTTTTTTTTTAATGTTTTCTTGTGAGTTATGTGATAGTTTACATGGGAGAACATTAGCTTTACATTCATCCTATTTTATATCACTTCATTGCCATGGTTACAATCCCCTCCATGCATCATCATCCACCCAAAGGGTATACCCTGCAAGCCTGCCCCACAGTTTTCAGCATACAGCCCCTCTCCCTCTCTGGGTCTAGAGTCCCCAGCCACTCCATCTCTCTATGTCATCGTCTCTGCCTCCATCACTGGCATCACTGCTTCTCTGGGTAGGGTTCCGCTCTCTGCTCTTCTCCCTTGGTGGTCCCAGGGACCTCCGCTCCTAGACTGCAAAATCAATAACTCCCCTCCTTTTGCTACAAAATGTCTACCTTTACATTTCCAACCCTCACAATCAGTCCTGATAACAATTATTCACTATTGTATCACAAGAGAACTATCTGCATCTCCTTTTATCAGCCCTGCCCAGACAGATTGGATACTACTCAGTGGAGATTCTACCTTCCTCCTCACACTCTGGATTTAGGCTCCCTCTTGAAAGCTTATAAGCCAGTCACTTCTTGCCTTTGTAGGCCGCCCCCACCCCCCCAACCCCCACCCGCAATTTTGGGTAGCCAGTGTCCAAGTTGCCCATCCCTGTCTACTCTGTGTATGGAGGGAGTGGGAGTGATCCTCACTGTAAGGATTTGTTCCCTCTTTTGAGTTACTGCATCCATAGGTGTAGGTCAAGTTTATCAAATTGTATCAGATTACTCTTTTTTTTTTTTTTTTTTTTTTTTTTATCTCTTCTTTCTTCTTCTAGTTTAGCTCTGATCATCCAGTCATTGAAGCCAGGTCAAGTGGGTATTATCAGCAAGTGTGGATGTTCTTATGCATATGCCCTTTCTTCTAATCTGCTGGATGCTTCACTTTCTACTCTAGTCCTCTGTGACTATGTCACTGACTCTGGGCCCAGGAGTTCCCAGGTCTTGCCACACTGCTAGCCAACCAGGTCTCCACCCAGGTTCACAGGAGTCTATTGAACATTGTAGGGCTTAGCTCGCAGCTTCATTGCTGTTTCCCTCACTTCCCCTTATTGGTGATGAATGTGGTCACCAATCAGAGCGTGTATTCCCATTGAGTCTTAGTCTTTGAATGGGGTTTACTCTGAGGGGACCCAGCCACTTGGCTTGATGTCTCCTGGGCAAGCAACTTGCTTGTTCTTGGAGTAATAAGTCTGACTACCTATATTGTTTTGTATTTTTCCTGTTGGTCTTTCTTTCAAGAAGTATCTTCTGTTCTTCTAGCCACTCCAGGCTGGTCTACTTGTCCTTTCAAGTGGAAATTTCCCACTTCAGAAGATTCTGGATGTAGTTCAGGATTCCATCTATGGCCTTTTGTAATGCAGGGGCTCCGCAGGAAGCCTTCTTCATTGGGCACATTTGCTGATCATTCTTAATAATTTATGTAGCTATGCAAAGTTGGTTGGGATCTGTCTTAGTTTCCTTTTTTTTTTTTCCCTCCCAAGTTAGCTTGTGTCTACATTTACCCAGTAGGTAATTTTAGGCCACAAAGCAAACCTCAAACAATTTTAAAATCACAACGTAACACAAAGCATCTCTTCTGACCATAATGCTCTAAAATTAGAAATCAATAACAGGAGTAAGAAAAAAAGTAAATACATGAAAACTGAATATCACCTTTCTTTAAAAACTAATAGGAAAAAGTAAAAAGAAATTTAAAAAGTCTTAGAATCAAATGAAAAAGAGGACAGAGCATAACAAGACCTCTGGAACACAGCAGAAACAGTTGCCAGTGGAAAATTTTAAAGCAATAAATGCACATATCAAAAAGATGAAAGATCTAAAATCAATAACTTCACCTTATAACTTGAGCAGATAAAAATAAAATAGCAAAAGAAATTTTCAGTCTCCAAAAGAAGGAAAATAATATAGATTGGAGCAGAAATAATGAAACAGAAAGGCAATAGAAAGAATCAATAAAACTTGAAGTTAGTTCTTTGAGCGGATCAGTAAATTTGGCAAACCACTGACCAAATTTTGTTGAGAATTTTTGCATCTGCATTCATGAAGGATATTGATGGTCACAAGGAGAAAACAAGGAGTAGATACAAATAATGAAATAAAGAAAAGAAATGGACAAGATTACAATAGAACCAATCAAGCTAAAGAGGATTATAACAGATTGAGAATTTGTATTTAGCAATTGTGAAAAGCTAGAAGAAATGGACAAATTTCTAGAAACACACTAAACTAACATAGACACAGGTTAATAACCTAAATAGACCCATAAACACACACACACACACACACAAAACAAACAAATAGAAGAAGCCATATTAAAAAACAAAAACAAAAAAACCGAGACAAAACTCTCAGCAGAAAGCCCTGGTCTGAGTGGCATCACTGGAGAACTCTATCAAACATTCAAAGAAGAGTTGACACCAAGTCTACTCAACCTATTCCAGAAAATAGAAAAGATGGAGTACTCCTGAATTCATTATCTGGAAAAAGCATAATCCTGATTCTAAAAGCCAGGCAAAAAAGAAAATTACAGATCAGTAACCCTCATGAATGTAGATGCAAAAATTCTCAACAAAATTCTAGCCAACAGAATACAAGAGTATATTAAAAACATATAATACATCAAAATCCCTGGTGGGATTTATACCAGCTTTGCCAGGGTGGTTCAACATTTTAAAAAATCAGTCAATGTTACTTATCCCATAAATAAAACAGAGGAATAGAATTACATGATCATTTCAATCAATGCAGAAAGGCATTTGACAAAACTAAACACCTTTTTCTGGTAAAAACTCTCAGCAAAATAGGAATAGAAGGGAAATTCCTCAAAATAATTAAAGCATATATACAAAATCAACCCCAAACATTATTCTCAGTGGAGAGAGATAGAAAGAATTGCCCTTGAGAATAACAATGAGATAAGGATGTCCACTATGACCTTTCTTATTCAATATTGTACAAGAATTTCTAGCCAGAGATACAGAGAAGAAAGGGAAATAATGGACATCCAGATTGATAAGGACGAAGCAAAGTTGTGCCTATTCACAGATGACTGATCCTGTACATAGAAAATCCCAGATATCCCACAAGGATGTTGTTGGACCTAATATAAGGGTTCACGAGAGTGGCAGGGTATAAGATCAACATATAAAAATCAGTTAGATTCCTCTACTCTGAAAAGCAGAACTGAAAAAGAAAATCAAGAAAATAATACAGTTTATTATAGTCTCCAAAAGGATAAAATACCCAGGGATAAATTTTACCAGGAATGTAAAAGACTTCTATAAGGAGAACTACAAAGCACTACTGCAAGAAACCAAGAGACCTACATAAATGGAAAGATGTACCATTCTCATGGATTGGAAGACTTATCATTGTAAAAATGCAAATACTACTCAACAGTAATCTCTAGATATAATGCAATTCTGATACAAATCCCAACAACTTTCTTTTATGACATAGACGAACTAATCCCCAACATTCTATGGAAAGGAAGGAGCCCCCAGATAGCTAAAACACTGATGAAGAACAATATAGGAGGACTCACATACTCCAATCTCAGATCTTACTATACAGCCATAGTAGTCCAACTAGTCTGGTACTTGTACAAGGACAGACATAAAAACCAATGAAGAGAATTAAGAACCCAGAATTAAATCCATCCAGCTATATACAGCTGATCTTCAACAAAGTGTCAAAGCCCATTCAGCTAGGAAGAGATAATCTCTAACAAATGGTGCTGGCAAAACTGGATATCTATTTGCAGAAAAATGAAACAGAATTCATGCCTCACATCATGCACAGAAACTAACTTAAAATGGGTACAAGACCTAAATGTTAAACTTGAAATTATAAAGTTCTTATAAGATAGCATAGGTATAAAACTAGGGACCCTAATTTGTGGCATAAATGCACTGTCAAACATAACTAAAAATGCACAAACAGAAATAAACAAGATAACTAGAGCCTCTTGCAGATGAAATACAAAGACTTTACTAAAATAGTAAAAAGAGAACGATTGGGAATAGTTTTTTGACAGTGGCATATCTGAAAAGGGAGTAATCTCTAAAATATATGGAAAACATCAACAAAAATAAAAACAATTCAATAATAAAGGAGCAAAGGGCATGACGAGACACTTGAAGGAATTCTCACAATCATCAGCCATTGGTTGTTGTTGCTAAGTGCCATAGAGTTACTTTTGACTCATAGCAACCCTGTATAGGGTTTCCGAAGAGTGGCTGGTGAGTTTCCACTGCTGACCTTGCAGTGCAAATTGACCTTGCAGTCCAGTGCTTATCCTACAGCTATTAGAGAGATGCAAATCAAAACTACAATGAGATATCATCTCAACCCTGCAATAATGGCAGTAAACAAAAACATGAACAAAAATAAAAACAGAAGACAACAAATTCTGGTGAGTTTATGGGGAGATTGGAACTTTTATATTGTGCTCTACGGTCTATGGAAAATGGTAAGGTGTTTCCTTAAAAAGCTAGAAATAAAAATCCCGTATGCTCCAGAAATCCCACTCCTAGAGAAATAAGAGCAGTGACATGTATAGATATGTGCACACCCTTGTTAATTGCAACACTATTCACAATAGCAAAATATTGGAAGTATCTTAAGAGTCCATCAATGGATGAATGGATAAACAAAATGTCGTACATATATACAGTGAAATATGAGGGTGAGTCAAAAATGATCTACACTCTGGCTGTAGAGTTCATTTTAATCAAATTTTATAAAAGACAAGTATATAATTTTCATTTTTCGACATAATCTCCTTAATTTTCAATACACTGTGTCTATCAGGCAACAAGCTTTCGTATTCCCTTATTTAAAAAAATGTTGTAACTCAAAATCATAAAAAAAAAAAAAAAGACCAAGCTTACTAGAGGCTGGTGGAACCCTGAGACTATATGGCCCTTGGTCACCCTTCATGTCTAGAATGGAACTTACACCCTTGGCTCAATTTTCAGCCAAGAAATAGATAGGTATCTAGGGGGGATAACTCCAGTGAGGTATGCACACCATATAGAATGGTCAACCAGTCGAGTTCAAAAGGACAGCATTTACCTGAGGACAACATTCAGAAAGGTTGGGGAAGAAGGAGAAATAGAAACAAGACCCCAAAGAGGAAGTGGGATAAGGGATGTTACACTGAGAGGATTGTAGTCCTTGAGAAGAAATGAAATATACGATTTGTTGACTATAAAGCTGATGATCTATTCTGTAAACCTTCATTCAATTAACAATAAAAAGTCAAAAAAATAAAAACAAATTAAAATATTCCACACACATTAAAAAATGTTGTAGGCTGAGGTGTGAGCCATGAATGCACTGCTGTTGTCACTTCTTCATCAGAGGTAAATCTTGGTCCTCGAAGGGCTGATTCCAGGGAATGAAACAGATGAAAGGCCAATGGATCAAGATTAGGAATACAGGGAAGATGTTTTAACACCTCAAAAGGAAATTTTTGCAGAGGGTCAACACTGTGGGCAGAGGTGTGTGGATGTGCATTGTCCTGCAAGATCATAACGCCCTTGGATAGCAGTCCTTGTGTTCAATCCGAAGTTTAGGTTTCAGCTCTTCAGTGAGCATCTCACTGTAAAAAGCACTGTTGATTGTTGAACTTATTCCTGATAGTGTTCCAATCTGACCCTAGAGAATCCCAGAAAACTGTAAGCATCAATTTTCCAGTTGATGGTTGACTTTGGAACTTTTTCTTGATCAGCGATTGAGGATGTTTTCATTCCATACTCTGCTATTTGCTCTCAGGCTCAGAGTGATGAATCCATATCTTGCCACCAGTAACATTTTTTTTTTTTTTTCAAAGAAACTTTTACCTTCCTTTCTTTGAATATTGGTCCAGATTTTGTTTGCAGATGCCAAAATGCTTCTGTTCATGCTCTTCCGTGAGTTGTTTTGGTACCTATCTCATACAGAGTTTTTGAAATCCAAGTTTATTGTGGACTATTTTATAGGCAGAGCCATGGCCTATTTGCAAATGATTTACCATGTAATCCACTGTCACTCATCTATCTGACAGAATCGTTTCATGTGAACGCTCACTGTTATCATTAGCTATGGACATGGATGGGCATTTTAATATAAGCAGAGTGCGGGTAATTTTTGAGTCACTTTCGTAAATTATAATAGAGCACATAGAGGGCACAGTTATAGACACGTTTTAGATATATCCAAACAACTCGTGGAATTGAAGTAGTAAGCTTTAGGCTAAGGACCATAGTCATAACATATTCATAAAGATAATGTACATCCTTGTTTGGTGAGTAGTGACTGGGGTTTTATAAGACTGTAAGTGGTCATCTGTGATATATCTATTGGTCTCTTCCTGTCTGGATTCGAGGGAAATAATTATTCAGGGAAATAATTAGTTCACAGGACTGAAGACCCACATGAACCACAGTCTTCTCTACCACTGCCTACTGCTCTGACCAGGTTCACAATGGGTTAGAATAGGAGAAAATGTAGACCAAAAGTCAAATTCATAAAAAGACCAGTCTTACTGCAATGAAAGAGACTGGAGGAATCCCTGAGACTGTCACTTTAAGACACCTGTTAAACTGGGACTGAAGTCTCTGATTGGCTGGAGAACTCCTTTCAGCCGAATAATAGATTGGTCTATAAAATAAATAATCACACCTGTGAGGGGAGTGTTCCTCAGAACAGTCAGCTGTATGAGACCAAATGGGCTACATTTGCTCCAAAGCAAAGATGAAAAGGCAAAGAGGGGCTGGGAAACAGAAGGGATAGAAACTGGGGAGGCAGCCTGGGAATGGGGAGAGTGCTGATACATTGTGGGGATAGCAAACAAAGTCAGAGAACAATTTGTGATGGTTTATAAGAGAAAAGACCTCAAGTTTAAGTGTATTTTATGGAGGCCCCTTTTATTAAGTCTTAAATAGGATAAGTGGAGTCCTGGTGTGACACTGTAGGATAAGCACTGGACTTCTAACTGCAAAGGCAGCGATTCAAACCCACCAGCAACTTCTCAGAAACCCTACACAGGGTCTCTATGAGTCAGAACCCATTTAGCAGCGCTGTGGGCTAATGCATCAGACTGCAGTCATTTGAACTGCAAAGGCTGGTGGTTCAAGCTCACCAGCTGTTCCTTGGAAACCCTATTCAGGGTCTCTATGGGTTGGAATTCACTCAATGGCACTTAACAACAAGAACAAGAAATAGGACCAAGATAGAAATGGATCATCAGGATGAGGGAGACAATTAGGATGAGGCTGTAATAGCATCCAAAGGATTTATTTCCACCCATGTGACTGATTTATAGGGCACATAGAACAAAGGAATTTTGTCACAAAACGAAGTCATTTTGTTACAGGCAGAATACAGAAACTAGAAGGGGACTCTTGCAGACTAGAAAAGCCTAAAGGATTGGCCCTCATGCTCTCAGGGTCTGACTCAGAAGCAATGACACCCAGTACTCCAATTTCCATTACGGTGCATGCCTATGAGAGTGACTGTCCCTCCCTGGACTGGCTAGGGGAGTGACCTGAATCCAAAACTGCTTGCCCCCTTGCTTCCCCTGGTTATTTTGGTCATTTTGGCAGTTCACCTGTCAGCAGTGAGCAAAGTACTCCAGATGGTGTCTGAATTTACATCACACCTTATGATGGAGTTAGGGTTCTGACTGCTGGCCACAATCTAAAGCAGATCAAATGCCTTCGATTTCAGGTTCTAACACAGTATCAATTATTATATGAGAAACTAATTTGCTGTGCAAGCTTTCACCTAAATCACAATAACATGTTCAAATTTTTAAAAAAAATAAAGGAGGAAGAGATGGTGGTGTGTGCACTTGTACGCGTGTGTGCCACATGTGTGTGTTTGTGTATGATGGGGAGAGGGATTGAGAATGGATAGGTGTTAGCAGAAGGCCTATTCCAATGTGAAAAGACTCGAAACTGATACAAATCAACCATAATTCCACCAATCGGCACCAGTACTGTCATGTTGCCCTGCATACCTCCCAAGCACAAGGTTTCCCTTTCATGTGCACCAGCCAGATGAGGGAACAAAAAGAGAGGCATCCAGTACTGTGGCAGGCTGCCAGCACTCACAGAGTGGAGGAGACACAGCTCCCCTCAGGAGCTGCCTGGACATTGGAGCTGGAATGCCCTGGCGCTGACCCACCCAGCCCCTCCCCCTGCCAGGCCCAGAAACCCTCATCTGCAGTGGACATCTCAGAACAAAGGTGTCTTTCTTGGGGCACTTTACCTGTGGCCTGACTCATAAGTGTCTCAGCTCTGCTCTGTCTGCCCAGCTCCTGACAAGATTCCGGCTCTGTGATTGGAGACCTCCAAGCAAGCTGGTGTGGGTATTGCATGCAGTGACTAGGGGTATGTGTAGGGAAGGGGAGTGCAAGGATTTGAAATGAGCTCTGTCCCTTTGGGAATGAAAAGAATGGCTTTCCCAGCCAGATCTTAGGGCAAATGTCCTATCCTCTGCTGCTCCAGAATGCCTCGACTTCCAGCCTTTTCTTTCTTCACTCTTTAATATCAGTAAGTCTGCTTGCAGTTAAGCAGCACCTGACTTTTTTTTTTTTTTTTGCAAGCACCAGGGATCCTTAGATTTTAAACAACAACCCTGTGAGGCAGGTCAGGCCAGCAGAGGGCCTAAAAGAAAGAGTATCCCAGATGTGTGCCCTTGGGTAAGAGATACACCCCTGGGCTCAGTTTACTCATTTCTAAAAATATAGTAACGTTCATCCTGCCTCATGAGGTTGTAGTGTGGCACAGTGGAACGATGCAGTTGTAAATGGATGCTATGTCAAGTATTGGATAAGCAGACAAACCCACCAACTGCTCCTTGGAAACCCTATACAAGGTCACTATCAGTTGAACTGACTTGAGGACATTTAACAACAAAGAGGTGTGAGAAGTTTTGTCTGAAAGCACAGGGTTTCATGGTAAATTTAGGATTGTTGCTAAGTGCTGTGAAGCCTATTTTGAACTGGTAGCGACCGCATGTTACAGAGTTGAACTGCTCTGTAGCATTTTCTCAGCTGTAACCTTTATTTGTTACTGTTATATGCTGTTGAGTAGGTTCGACTCATAGCGACCTTGTATAGGGTTTCCAAGGGGCAGCTGGTAAGTTTGAACCACCGACCTTGTGGTTAGTAGACCTGTGCTTATCCTACAGCACCACACCAAAACTCCATAATCTACCTTGAGTGAGTAGAACTGCCAGATCTTTCTTCTGCTGAACTGCTGCGTGGGATCCAAGGCAATATTCTGATTGTCATTGTATCCTCATCCCTTCATCAACTCTCCCATTTAATGCTCAGCATTACCTTCTTCTGCCTCACTCACTCTTCTCATCAGTCAGATTCTCCACCATTAGATGGAGCAGGTTACCCAATAAGCAAGGTAAGCACAGGCTTACTTGTACTTAAGTCAACTAATATGAAGTGAGCAGTTTAAATGCTATGGTGAAAAACGTGAAACTGTGAACTGCAGACTAGTAAGTAAACACAAGTAAGCCCATGCTTACCTTGTTTATCAGGTAATCCGACACTGCTGTCCATCACATGCTCTGTGGAAGACAAAGCTTTGCTTTGCTTTTTCTATGTGTGGGCTAGGACATGCACAGGTGACTGTCATTTGCTTATACCTGATTAAAAGGCTTTGCTTCCATCCTCCCTCCAGGGATCACAGGTGTGGGGTGTCTCTGGGCCTGGGTTTTGTGTGAAACCCTAGCCCTGCCTCTCAGGCCCTGTGTGTTAGGACAGCTTACACACCCTCTCTGAGGCTCCATTTACTACTTGGTTAGACAAGAAGGTACAGTTATGCCCTTATGTTGGGTTACAGTGGAAACAAAGGACAGTTGTACCCCAGATGCAGAGCCTGACACAGAAATGGTGCTTGGGATATGAGCGTTCCTTCTGTTTGTCAGGTTCCCTGTCTAGGGCTGGGATTTGAGAGACTTCCTCAGCTCAGTCTTCCAAGTGGACCTCGTGGGCCGGTGCCATTACCCACGCATGAGCACAGTGGTCTGAGCTCTTGAATGTCCTCCCTGGGTCCTGCACTGTGCGCTCCAGGCTCACACTTTCCCTTGTAGCCAGCCACTGAGCCCCTCCTCACTTCTCTTGGTGTCAGCACTGCGATACCAGGGTCTCTAGCCAGCTGCAGGACACCTCCTCAGCCTGCATCTCTTCTGGTCTCCAGATGTGCACCCTCTGCCTGAAGATGAAGGGTCCCCATACCCCAGGTCCTCAGGCAGGTGACAGATAACCCTTATTTGCAACACCTGCTTCTTCCCCTCTGGTTTTCAGTATCCCCTCCCTTCTCACAAATTTCCCTGGCCTAGCAGAAGCCCCTGTTTTCTAAATGCCCACACTTTAATTTATAGTTTATCATGCATGCAGAACTTAATAACATGCTATTATATTTCTTTATTGTTTCATACTTGTTCTCTGTTCTTTAAGAGCAAAGGGTTTTCTTATACTTCTTTTCTGATTGCTTCCGAATTATACAGAACAGTTCTGAATGTAAGGTTTATATTTGCTGACTCTCCATTCACAAGCAAATTCTCTGCTATCATGCCTTTAAATGCTTTATCCTGTTGGCCTAAAATGCCCTTCTCTTTTTCTGCCTTTGCATGACTCCCTTCAGCTCAGGTGAAACCTACACTGGTTAGCTTCCCCAGCCACCTCCCCTAGCTCCTCTGAGCAGAGTTACATTATCTTGATGTTATATCTTTCTCCTCTATTAATCTGAGATCTCTGTGAGAGCCACAAGTCAATCTTTAGCATCTCTGCCTCCTGGCATTACCCTCGTACACTACCTGGCACTTAAGCCCACAGTATGTACTTACTGAATAAATAATTGAAGGTTTACAGGAACCTAGTTTTGGGTTTGTAACCACTCATCTTGTGTGTTTGTTGTAGTGTGGTGACTTGCATGTTGTTCTGATGCTGGAAGCTATGCCACTGCTGTTTCAAATACCAGAAGGGTCATCCATAATGGACAAGCTTCAGCAGAACGTCCAGATTTAGTCTAGAAGAAAGGCTAGAAATATACTTAAAAAAAAAAAAAAAATTAGCTAATTAAAATTGTATGGACTACAGCAGAATATTGTTGGAAATGGTGCTCGAAGATGACTCCCCTAGGTTGGAAGGCACCACACAGTCTTCACAGTGGACTCAGGCTTACCGATGATCCAAACCTGGTGCAGGATCAGGCAGCATTTCATCCGGTTCCACATAAGGTCTCCATGGGCTGGAGCCAACTTGACAGCAAACAAAAACAACAATAGTTTTGGTCTGAGCTGTGGTACCTGGGGTCTGAGTTTTTCTTTGAAGAACTCTGTGTAAGATGGTTTCAAAACAGTAGCTGCACAGACGTCACTTGTCTGCTTTGTAAAGAACAGCACTTAGTGTCGTGGGTTGTAAATGCTGCTTTGAGTTCATTGCATCCACTCTTGTTGACCACTGCTGTTATCTGGAAGGGAGGAATTCTGGTTCTGTAATACAGGGCAATGACTGAAATAGCTTCCTGTATATCCTGTCTTCATAAATGCCTTCCCAATTCCTTTCCTGCCTTCCTCCACCCACAACAAATCCCAGACCCTCCTTGGACTCCCCAGCCCTAAAGGACATTTATGAGGCTCACCACTGGGCAAGCTTGTGAAGCCAGTTCCTGCCTTTTCCCTTCCCTAGCATGAGAACCGATGGCCCCCTCCCTCACCCTCGCCTCCTGGGCCAAGCTCTGATATCTTTTGCCCTGTTTATGGGCCGTTGGGATTTTTCCAACAACCTGAAATGAATCTGCGAGGCCCCACAGGTAGTGCAGCCCCGTCTCAGGGCCATAAACCGTGGCTGAGTCTTTCATCTGCGATTGCTTATGTCATAAACAAGTGGGAGGAATAGGCAAAGGGGGAGAAACAGCCCTGAACCATTCCAGATTTTTTTTTTTTTTCACAAAAGGGGAAACAAAAGGCCCTGAGAGACATGTTCAAACCTCGTGCCAAGCAAATTCATTTCGCTCTGATAGGCTGTGTGTGGAGACTTAATCTCTGGACTTCCCCACCAGGAGTCAGATTTATGTTGTGTTTGTGTCTAAATGGCCTCTAGGGATGCTGACATTTGTTGTTGGAGAGCAGCAAGTGGTGTTCCTTTCATCTCCGCAGAGGGGTGTCAGTGTAAATTATGAGGAATAGCTTCGTCCTGCATCTGGGCATGGGAGCCTCTGGCAATGGCTACAGGCCGCCTCCCCCTCCACTCCTACTTTTCTGCTGTTTTAAGGTTTTTCTTTCTTCATCTTTTGCTCTCCAGTATTCCTGCTGGTTTTGGGAGAAATCTCCTGACTCCTTTAGGGCTTTGATTTCTCTTGGACAAATCAATAAGTGAATTTTCAGCAGGACACGTTTTCATGGAGAAGTTGGGAGTCAGAAGTTGGTGAGTTCTGTTGTGTCAACAGAGAAGACAAGAGCCTCAATGCACATTACGTGAGCAGCCTGGAATTTCCCTAAGAGAATCAGAGAGCAGTGAGCATGCTGCCTGTGATATTTACAGCACAGGAGATGAAAGATGATGAGGAAGCAGTGGTTTAGTGGTAGAACTGTTACTTTCTATGCAAGAGATTCAGGTTTGATTCTCAGCCAACACCTGTCACTCTCATTGCAGCATTGCAGGTTGTTATGATGCTGAACAGGCATCAGCAGAGTATCTAGACTAAGATAAGAGTAGAAAGAAAGGCCTGGTGGTCTACTTTAGAAAGTCAATAAAAATCTCTACAGATCACAAAGGTCTGATTTGCAACTGATCAAAGGGATGGTGCAGGACTGTGAAGTCGGGGGATGCTTTGATAGTAGCTAACCGTGGAACCAGCCGCTCGCTCCTTTTTTGGAGTTCTGGTGTGGCTCTGTGTTAGACTGTGAAGTCATATGAATTGCATGGTTGGTGGTACAAGCTCACCAGCTGCTCCTCGGAAACCCTGTGTAGGTCGCTATGGGTCAGAATCTACTCAATGGCACTTAACAACAACAACAGAATGAAGGCGCTCTGGTAGCGTAGTGGTTACGAAATCAGTCTGCTAACCTCAAGGTCATTGGTTTGAAACTACCAGCTGTTCCGCGGGAGAAAGATGAGGCTTTCTGCTCCTGTAAAGATTTACAGCCTCGGAAACCCTGTACAGGGTTGCTATGAGTCGGAATCAACTCCACAGCACATTACCGCTACCACCACCACCAACAGATAGAAGCCGAGTGATGGTTCATTATTGTCTGCTGTCCTGTTGGCAGCTGGTTCATGACATCCATCAGCATCTATGCCAAGAGAACCCTCTATAGCAGAGTCTCCAAATCTACCAGGGTACCTGAGATTCTCACACTGGTGACTGTTTTTCAGGGAGGCATTTCCTGGTATGACACCATAAGATAAACACTGGGCCACAAGGTCAGTTTGAGCTGCAAGGCTGGCTGTGCACACTCACCAGCTGCTCTACTGAACCCTATACAGGGTCACTATGAGTCAGAACCGAGTCCACAGCACTTAACCACAGAAAGAACAGTATTTCCTGTTAGTGTACATATCATCAATCTATGAGCACCCATTGATTCCATGGTGTTTCAGTTTATCCTAGTGCTTCCTACCTCCAGAGTCAGAGCCCAAAAGCATGGGACACAGGAGGTCGGGAGAGGTCTAGAGCACGGATCAACCCACTCTGACCTCCAAGCCAAATCTGGACTGTCATGTTTTTGCTAACACTGTTTTATTGCAACACAGCCATACTCATTCATATTATCCACAGGTTCCTGGTGTGGCATTGTAGAATCATTACTGGACTGTGAACCGCAAGCTTGGTGGTTCGAACCCACCAACTTCTCTTCAGAAACCCTATACAGGGTCGATATGAGTCAGAACCAGCTTGATGGCACTTAAAAATAACATCATGCTGCTTTAAAGAGCCCTGGTAGTATAGTGAGTTACGTATTAGGCTGCTAACTGCAAGGTTAGAAGTTCAAATCCACCAGCCGCTTCATGGGAGAAAGATGAGGCTTTCTGCTCTGATTTACAGTCTCAAAAACCCTATACAGGGTGGTGGTTGTGTGACTCGAGGGCACATATCTACCACCACCACCATGGCCGCTCTGGTTCTAGTTGCTGATTGGTTGCAATAGAGATCATATGACTTGCAAAACTGAAACTATTTACTTTCTAGTCTTTAATAGAGCAAGTTTGTAGACCATGATGAGTATATAATGCATTGTCCCTGGAAAAGAACAGCCTCAAAGTTGAAGAAGCTAGAGTGTGACCACCCCTCATCAAGAGAATTCTTGCTTTAACTTTGTTTTTCTTTAATCCTTTGGGTTTTAAAATTTGTACTATTAAGGGGAGTGGAAAGGAGAGCAAAGACATGCTATAAAGAACATCCTATATGTCCTATCACTACTACCAGGAGTTCCCTGATGTGGGTGTAGTAGGATAAGCACTGGACTGCTAACTGCAAGGTAGGCAGTTCTAACCCACCAGCCACTCTCAGAATCCCTTAGAGAGTTGCTCTGAGTTGGAACTCACTGGAGAGCACACAACAACAATAACATGTGCTTAGAAAGTAATCCTGGTGACACGGTGTCAAGTACAACCCCTTATGCAAAATATATCATCTCACTAAGTCTCAGGTACCTCATCTGAATACTGGAGACAATGACACTCACTTAGCAGGTGGAGTTAGAATATAGGAGTAATGACATGATGTGTGAATAGCTAACCTGGTCTGAATACGTAACCAAACCAACCAAACCCACTGCCAGTGAGTCTGTAGGTCAGAGTAGAACTGCTCCCTTAGAGGCTGAAAGGCTGTAAGTCTTTATGGAAGCAGATTGCCACAGTTTTCTTCTGAAGAGCAGTTGGTGTGTTTGATCATAGATGTTTTCGTTAGTAGCCAAGTGCTTTAACCAATATGTATTGAGCTGCTAATCTGCAAGGTTTGCAGTCCAAACCCACTAGTAACTCTAAGGAAGAAAGATGAGGCTATCTGCTCCTGTCCAGATTCACAGTCTCAGAAATGCTAAGGAACAGTTCTGAGTCACTGTGAGTTGGATTCGATGCAATAGCAGAGAGTGATGTGCCAAGAGGAGCTTTGAGACACACTGAGATGACATGTTTTGCATGGACTGTACTTGTATCAAGGGACAAACTGGGATGGAAAATGAGGCCTGCTAACATCCAGTTCCTTTCCAATGACATCTTCAAGGAACTTATAGTTAGTATTCCTTCATGTTCAAATGTATTTTTAAATGCTCATGGAGAAAATAAGGCACTGTTCTTTCAGATAAAATAACTTTTGGCTCTGGCAAAGGGCCAGGATGAAAACCCCCCATAAATTAGAACACAATGATAGTCTAAACTAAAACAGCCTGTGCAAATGCACCACCTTTACATGAAGAGCAAGGATGCCTGACTCAAACTGTGTATCCCTTCAGCTTGGCTTCGTTGAAGTTGGTCAGAAGGGGATCAGAATCAGGGGAAGGGCACTGGAATCAGGGGAAGGGGACTGGGCTGGGGGAATACCTTGGGGTGAGGATTTTCCACTGGAGGAAATAGGACTTCTCAGATTTGGGAGGATCCAGAGATTCATGTGGTTCTTGTTTGGGTAATTTGGGCACAAAATTGCCTAAGGCTTTGAATGCAAATGTAAGAAGTCTCTCTCACATTGGTATTTCCCAGAAGCTTAGTATTGTTGTCTTTAAGTGCTGTCCAGTCAGTTCTGACCTTTAGTGATCTTGTATAGGGTTTCTGAGGAGCAGCTGGTGAGCTTGAACCACTGACCTTATGGTTCAAAACGTCTTTGCAGTCCAGTACATTAACCTGCAACACCACACTAGGACTCTTAGAAACAAGTTGTTGTTGTTGTTGTTAAATGCTGTCAAGTCGGTCCTGACCCATAGTGACCCTGTATAGGGTTTCCGAGGAGCAGCTGGTGAGCTTGAACCACCAACCTTGCGGTTCAAATGGCTTTGCAGTCTGACGCATTAACCCACAGCGCCACATTTATAGGTGTGTAAAGTCTGTGCAATGAAGAGGTAGTCTGGGAAGGACTATACTGGAGAGCTTTATTTATTTTAAAAGTTACCCCTTGGGAACCGACGCCGGAGACATTGTTCCCACCGCGGAGGGGGCACTGAGACCTGCACACCCCTACTCGTCCCTTCCTGCATTCATGCCCCGGGTCCTGCTGTCTTGGCAGTGACGGTGCAGATGTTTGGCCTCTGAGAGCTCCTGGGTACCCGGGACTGGAGACAGATGCATGAGAGGCCCATGACAACGCAGGAGTGGTAGTGATGGTTCAGGAAGCCAAGCAGAAGTGCGCTAGGGTTGCGTGAGGCATGACAGTTTGTCTTGACTGTGTTTAGGTAGGAAAATGTGGAAGATTACTAAGACACCAGAGAGGACCTTGGCATACTGGTCTTGATCGAAAACAAAAAGAACATTATTCACAATAGCCAAAAGGTGAAACAACCCAGTGTCCATCAACATATATAAATAAAATGTGCAGTCCTGGTGTGGCGTTGTAAGGAAAAGCACTGGCCTGCGAACCACAAAGTCGGGGGTTCAAATCCACCAACCTCTCCTTGGAAACCCTATACAAGGTTGCTATGAGTTGGAATCAACTTGACGGTACTGAACAACAACAACATATCCATGCAGTGGAATATTACTTAGTGATAAAGAGATATGAAGTTCTGATACATGGTTATGACATGGATGGACTTGAAGGCATTATACTGCGCAAAGCCAGTCAGTCACAAAAGGACCAATATTGTAAGAAATATCTAGAATAGACAAATGCATGGAGACCAAAGTTTATTGAAAGCTTACCAGGGCAGGTGGGTGAAGACTCCCAGTGTGACACTGTAGGATCAGCTCTGGACTGTTATAACTACAGGGCTGGTGGTTCACACCCACCAGCTGCTCCTTGGAAGCCCTATACAAGGTTGCTGTGAGTCAGAACTGACTAGACGGTGCTTAACAACAGCAACATGGGCAGGTGGGTGAGGGAGTTGCCGTTAAATGTGATTAAAATATTTGGAACATATACTGGTGATGATAGTATAATGGGGGAATGTAATTAATGTCGCTGAATTGTACATGTAACATGGTTTAAATCGCACATGTTTTACTACACTATATATTTTTAAAGTTAAAAACACACACACACACACACCAAAAACAGTTACCCCTTGGGGAGTAGTTGATCTTACAGTCCAGAAACAACAAAGGACCTTAGGACCATCAAGGGAGGAGAGCACAAGTGGAATAAGAAACCTTATCCAGAGAAGCAGTGACACCAGAGATGGAGGCAGAGATGAGGACATGGAGGGAGGGAACAGCTGAGGACTCTAGATTCATGGGAAGAGAGGGACTTAGAGATGGCTGCCAGGAGGCAGACTTGCAGAATGTGCCCTTTGGTGGTGTAAATTATTATATATGCCTGAGTGTTTGAAAAAAAAGAAAAAAAGAGCTAAAATGAATAGAGAGAGATACTGTTAACTAACAGTACTACATGGAGGGAATTATAATCATTGTAATGAAACAAAGTATATGATTTGTTAAATGTAAAACTGATGATCCGTCCTGTAAACTTTCACTCAATTCTTAAAAAAAAAGTTTACCCCTTGTATTGCTCATTGCATCTAAATTAGAAATAACTCACATATTTTTACAATGACTTTAATTGAGAGCTATTATTTATAGACAAGCAATTCTGATGAATTATCCATGTTACCTGACCATCCTCAGTTATCTCCACCTGCAGGTAACTTAATGCTGTTCTTTTGTGGCCTTTTAAACAGTAATATTTTCTGCCTCCTTGAAGTGGCTAGAATTTCAGACATTGTGTCTAGGAAGTTATATAGTGCGTGTCTAGATTTAGTCTTTCTTCTTTAAAAATAATATTGATTGTGTTATTTGTAAACATATACACAGTAGTTTAGGTTTCTGGTCAACAATTTCTGCCCAGGTTGTTGGATGGCATTTGTGACGATGTGCTTCACAGTGTGTGAACATTCTCATTATTTCTGTTCTTGCTGTTAGAGTTCATATGAATCTAGTTTTCCTGCCCTGTTACATTCTGATTTTTGTTTTAAAGTAATTGTTGGCTGTTTGGTCTCACATAGGTGATTTTTTAAAGAAGCATAATACTACGGGTGGTAGTTTTTTTTAGATCTGTGTGCCATCAAATCAGTTCTGACTCATAGCAACCTTGTATAAGGTTACCAAGACTAAATCTTTACAAGAGCATAAAGGCTCATCTTTCTCCCAAATAGGTTGGTGGAGTCAAACTGCTGACGTTGTAGTTAAGAGTCCTTGTAGTTAACAGCTCTCTCATTTCTTGCAAAAAGACATCTGGGAACCAATACTAATAGCCAGCATTTTGGAGTCCTGGTGTAGGATAAGCACTGGATTGCTAACTGCAAGGTCAGTAGTTCAAACCCACCAGCTGCTCCTTGGAAACTGTATACAGGGATGCTATGAGTCATAAACAACTCATCACGGTTAACAACAACACCATTGAGCTTTATGTGCCAAGCAGCATTATGCAATTCTGACAGCCACCCCGATGAAGTAGTCTCATAGCTGTCTTTTACAGATAAAGACACTGAGTTATAGGGAGGAAAATGATTTGCCCAAGATCACACTGTAAGTAAACATGGAACCAGCACACCATTCCGTAATAAAGTCCAGAGCTGCAATGGTGGACTCTGGTACGGACTCCTGGCTTTTAGAAGTACTTTTCTTAACCTCTTCCTTGAGATTTCGAACCATACCATATAGGCTATTGCATTCACATGCTCTGTGCTGCTGAGAATGTGGACCTCAGAAACAGCTCCAGAAAGTGACTTTCAGGGACTTAGTGCATTGTTTTCTGCTGCTTTTAGGCAAAAGTGACGATGAGGAAAGTCTTTGCAAGTCAGCCCACGGGACAGGGAAAGGAGCCTCTGAGGATGGTAAGGACCATAAACGCCCTAAACGTCCCAGAACCATCTTGACGACCCAACAGAGAAGAGCATTCAAGGCCTCATTTGAAGTATCCTCCAAACCATGCCGGAAGGTACAGGAGGGGAGAGGGTGTGGAAAGGGAATTGGGTCCCAAATCTGTGCATATATCATAGATACTCCTGAGGTGTAGGTGGTTGCCGGGGTCAAGACAATAGCAGGCTGTTCAGACAGAGCCTGTGCAGGTGGCCCTGTGTCCCACTGGAGACCTCAGAAAGCACTGAGGCTGGACCCAGGGATGTAGTTGAACCCTCTAATACTTTTATGCTTGCACCACTATAACGGAATCTTGGTGTGGCACTGTAGGATAAGCACTGGACCTCAAGGTCAGTTAGAACTGCAAGGTCAGTGGTTCAAATCCATAAGCCATTCCTCAGAAACCCTTTTACAGGATTACTGTGAGTCGGAATTGACTCGATGACACGTAACAACAACACCAAATTGCTGTAACTGGGTCCTTGCTTACTCCTTTCATTTCATGGGAAGCAGTGAGAATATTGAAAATAACAGGAACCAGTGATACATAGACCAAGATGCTGTAACAGATTCTAAAAAGTGTCTTAATGAGATAATGAGTTTATTTCTCTCTTATATCATAGTTAAGAGGTGAGCAGTCTGAGGTTGGTGGCACAATTCCATTATGTGGGTCCAGGGGCTGCTCTGGTTGTCATTGTTTTCCCAGTCAGTAGGGCAAGTCAACCCAGGAGTTACTTGCATCAACTTCACTCATAGGCATTGGTCCAGATTTAGTCACATGACCACACCTCCTGCAAGGGATACTGGGAGTGAGTCTTTCCCCAGGTCTACTGGGTGACCCTGTGCCCTGCTAAAATGTGGGGAATCAACTACTAGTAGGAAGAAGACAAGACTGTGTATTGGGGACAGTTAGCAGACTCTGTCATAGCAGTCTTATTGACTGCTGTTGATTTTTGACTCATAGTGACCCCATGTGATAAAGATAACTACTCCACAGGGGTTTCTAAGCTGTAATCTTGTCAAAAACAGATCTCTACATCTTTCTCCTGTAAAGATTACAGCGTCAGATTTGGAACTGCTGGGTAGGTTTGAACTGCTACCGTTCAGTTAGCAGCTAAGTGCTTAACCATTGTGCCACTAGTATATGCCATCTTTTGACATTGCCTTCTACACAATAAAAATAAAATATAACATTATTTATTTAAATTCATGGAGGGAAGAAACTATTAAAAAATGTTAGTGTTGTTTTTTCGTCATCCCTATTTGCATTAGTCAGCTTTTGCTATGATAACAAGCAGCCCCAAATCTTAGTGGCTCCCAGAGACTAGTTACTTCTTGCTCCCAGGCTGTGGGTAGTCTGTGGCAAAGCTGGGTTTGCTTCAGGTCTGCTCCAGTAGTCTCTCATTCAAGTCTCTACCTTGAAGGAGCCCCACATGGAACATGCCTTTCTTCTGATGGGGATGGCAGAGGGTAGAAGACCAGGTCAAACTGGGCAAGCTCATTGAAACCCTTTGCTTGGATGGCACATACATCATAGTCACTCATCTTCCACCAGCCCATGTGGCTGAGCACAGCATGGATGCTGTAGAGAGGTTCACGGCTCCCATAGAGCCAGGGGACGGAGTATGAATAGATGCCCAGCAGTAAGAGTCTACCTCAGCCTGTGACCTTTGAAAAGTCTCAACTACAGAGCTCTTTCTTTCCCTGCCCTTGCTGCTTTTAAGCTCCAAGGAGATACTGGGGAAAAGTGAAACCAGTTGTTATCAAGTTCATCAGATTCCTGGTGATCCTGTGCGTGTCCGAGCAGAACTGTGCTCCAGAGGATTTTCCATGGCTGACTTTTCAGAAGTAAATTGTCATATCTTTCTCCTTAAGACCGTTCTAGGTGGACTTGAGCCTCCAACCTTTCAGTTATCAGCTGAGTGTGTTAAACATATGCACCACCTTGAGAGTCCAGGAGAAAGTGAAATACTCTCAAAGTAGACTTGCCTTTAATACTGTGTGTCCTGAACTTTGGGCCTTGGTACGCCCTGTGTCCAGTGCTTGCCCGTGGGTAGTCTCCAGGCCACCTGCGTGAGGGAGATGTGCACCAAGGACTGTAATAGAAGGGCCGGCCAAGAGCCGCGGGCACTGAGGGAAGGGGAAGGTCACTTTTGTGGGAGCAGTCAGGTGAGGCTTTGAGGAACAGGTGGCTTTCGTGCCAGGCCTCTGAAGGATGGATAGGGTTTCAACAGGTGGAGTTGGAGCCCTGTGCAGACTGCTATTTTCATTGGCTTTAGCAGAAGGAAGTGTT
The DNA here is from genome assembly GCF_000296735.1 of Chrysochloris asiatica. Lineage (NCBI taxonomy): Eukaryota > Metazoa > Chordata > Mammalia > Afrosoricida > Chrysochloridae > Chrysochloris > Chrysochloris asiatica. The sequence continues at coordinate 648,660 of NW_006408904.1, forward strand.
TAAAAATCCAATCTCATCATCCCACTTCTCCTAAGCCTCAGTCCAAGTGGTGTGATCAAGGAGAAGTACTTCTCAAGATCTCGGGTTTGCTATAATCACAAATTGATCCATTCAAGTAGCTCCTTCAATTCCTGCTCCTTTCCCGAATCTAACCAAGAGAGACAGTGTCTCTCAGACCCACTCTTGTCTCTACCCTTCTCACCACTTCGCCAGCCCACTTACTGCCTGTCCGTGTGGAGGGGAGATTTTAAACATATGTCTTTATTCCCTATTTTCTGGGTGGCACAAATGGTAAGTACAGACAAAGGGTTGGTTGTTCGAACCTATCCAGAGGAACCTCAAAAGCCAGACCTGGTAATCTGCTTCTGAAAGGTCACAGCCTTGAAAACCCTATGGAGCCATTCGATTGCTCACACATGGGGTCTCCATGAAATGGAATCAACTGATGGCACCTAACATCACTTTATCATCTGGTCCCTGATGATCCTCTCTCTGCATGGCCTTGTGCATTCACCTGCATCCCAGCTTCCTGCCATGCTTTGTCAGATTCCAGATGGCTCCCACTTTTCAGGCTGAGCTCATGTACCTGTAGTGTAACAGTGAAAATGAATATTCATTAAGATACTGAAATCTCTTAAAGCTATGATAGAGAAAACAGAAAATGTAGGTCAGGGAATTTTGACCAGAGAAGAGAGCAAGAGAGAGCTATTTAGTTTTGCAAAGTGAAATTTACCCTGTTTTCCTTCAGTCCATTAATGCATATGCATAGATTATATATAGTAAAGGCACAACAACAGACCCTGCTAATGACTAGCAACCACATGAAGGTCGAACTTCTAGCCTGAAAGAAACCCAGCACATCTGAGTGAATGATTATTCCTTTCTTAATCACCTGGAGACGGACCCGCTCTCCACCGGAAGAGAAGTGATGCTCTGTGTTTTGGTTTATGCCTGTTCCTCTGTAAGAGTGACCTGTTGGCCTCCACTTGCATTAGGTAGGAAATGTTCCAAGCCTCTTGCTCTGAGATTGTGATGTTTCTCTATTTGTAATATATATTATTTTCTCAAGGTGAGAGAGACACTGGCTGCAGAGACAGGGCTGAGTGTCCGTGTGGTTCAGGTGTGGTTCCAGAATCAGAGAGCGAAGGTAATCTGCTTCTTACTCTTGTCTGTCTCTGGGTTGCTGATTTCCTAACTAATAGCAATAGGACATTTGAACTTGCCTCTAGGTTTTCGAATTCTCATTGAATTCGTTGGCTAGAACAGTTTTCTTCATTCAACAGTTCTGTCATCAACAATCATTTCAGCCACAGCAGCCCTGCAGGATGGAAACAGGCTAGGCATTTGTTTTAGCCAAATGACTATTAATTTCTTAGTAGCTGTGACTGTGAATCTAGCCAACCAGATGTGCTAGTGTCTTTCTGTGTCTAACTAAAAGTATGCTCTGTAATTCATGCTTGTTTAACCCAGATACCAAAGTTATTATGAAAATTCCCCTAGAAACCCAAATAACACACAGTTGACTGAGCTAAGACACCAGTCTGATGTGGGTAGAATGAATATCTTTACACCATTCTGACACACCAGTGCCCAGCGCCTCACTAATTTGAGTGGGCTTCAAAACTCTATGATAAAGTTGAATTAAAAGATAATATAATTTTCCCCACAAACTTTTTGAAGTTCTCATATATGCCCAAACTGCCATTTGCCATCTGCATCCTGCCAAGATCTGTGTTTTCCTGAAATGATCTTTCTCCTAGACCTTTTCCTCATTTATTCCACATGAAATTCATGTGTCCTGGAGTCCATTTTTCTAGGATCCTGATCTTTGGTAGCTGCTAAATTAATATTTGATTATGACTGCTAATGGTTAACACAGTTATATGCCTAACTGAAATCCCCAGAGCAGGACTGCTGATGGGGATCCCATCAAAAAAGGGTTGTATGATTAAAGATGGTCTAGAGCCCTGTAGCCAGGAGTGGATTACCCAATAAACAAGATAAGCACAGGCTTACTTACTAATTTGTACTGGGCATCTAAATGAGTTTCAGCAGAGATGTGGGGGAAGCCATGTGAAATTGTGTGCTGCCCTATGCTTTACCTTGTCAGGGATTGGAAATCTGAAGAGGCTTTGCTTCTGTGGGAAGATGCTATGGGCTTAGGAGAGAGACAGATGCCAGCCATACCCAGAAGCAGAATATTTGATTTGGTGAAAAAATGTATAGCCATTCATTATGGTGGTGGTTATGTGCTTTAGAGACAATTCTGACCCATAGCGACCCTGCACAGGGTTTCCGAGGCTGTAGATCTTTACAGGAGCAGAAAGCCTCATGTTTCTCCTGCAGAACAGCTGGTAGTTTCAAACTGCTGACTTTAAGTTTGGCAGCCCGATTCGTAACCACTACGCTACCAGAGCTCCTTAGCTATTCACTATAGGTTAGTAAGTAAGCATAAGTAAGCTCATGCTTACTTTGCTTGTTGGGTAATCCAACACTGCCTATAACATCTGGATTCAGAAAGCATAGAGCACGTTGAACAGCTCTGAGAAATCCTGCAGTAAAGAAACTTGGTTAATGTTTTTTAAACATAGTGTTTCCTACACAACTACATCCTCAGAGTGCATGTTAACGTCCGGTGAACCCTAGTATTCCACAGAACACAGTTTGAGAAACACTGGGTTAAACATTCCTTCACTAAGGGAGTATCTGTGTTATCAGGGTGCTTTGGGAGACAGGCATGAATCTCATGGCTGAACTGTAAAACCCAAGGAACCCAGCAGGTGATAGGGAGACGTGGGGATCATGAGTCTTGTGGCACCTCCCAAATCATATCCTGTCAGCTGTCCCTTGCTCCACATCTAGGCAGGGCTGGCCTTGGGCACTCATTTACTGATGCCACAGCTCACACACTTACTACCTTCTGTGGAACAGAATCATCACATACGTCAAGCAGCAGGTTTTATTTGTGAGAGGAGCTCCTTGTCCCTGCAAAGACAAACTGCTCCCTTGCTTCTCAGTGAGCCCTCTTAACCACTGTAGCAGAGAAGAAAAGTCCCTCAGCTGGGATGCAGCTAAATTTGAGGTTTGAGTCCTCAAGCTTGACTTCTTTATTGCATCAAAGCTAGAGAAACGGCCACTCTGCTTTACAACAAAGCTTTCTCATGTAAAAGTTGTCACTTCTGGGTCCCCGCTGACCCCAGGAACCTGTTGCAGGTCACCTGACTTCTCATCCTTTGGTTCTTTTCTCACCAGATGAAGAAGTTGGCCAGACGGCAGCAGCAACAGCAGCAAGATCAGCAGAACACCCAGAGGCTGAGTTCTGGTAAGCTGGTAGCTCTTCCTGACAGGCCTTTGCTGGAATCCAGGGTTCTCTTACTGGGTGCCTCCAGTTTCCCAGGTTTCTGAATGATTTCTGGCCTCAGGGAAACCCAGGCCATAGCCATGCTGGAGATGGAGCCTTCATGTGGGGACTGAGCCATGAGTAACTGCGAGAGACAGAGGACGCCTGAGCTGCTCAGGGGAGGGGAGGCACATTGCCTCGGTCTTCACCCATTGTGTGGGGAACCGGGACTGTGCACAGAGCCAAAGACATTTCTACTTTCTCATTCTGCTTACTCCACATATTTCTGAGCTAACCAGTTAAGTATGGGAGCATCAGTGGTTCAATAGTAGAATCCTCAGCTTGCATGTGGGAGACCAGGGTTTACTTCCCAGCCAGTGCACCTCAGGCAGTCATTACCCACCTGCTAGTGGAGGCTTCCATGTTGCTCTCATACTGAAGAGGTTTTAGCGGAGCTTATAGACTCAGATGGCCTAGGAAGAAAGGTTTGGCAATCTGCTTTAGAAATCAGTCAATCAAAACTGTGTTTTATCATAACAGTCAGATTTGAAGCCAGTCATGGGATGCTAAAGGCAACATTTTGTTCAGTCGTGCATGGGGTCACCAAAAGTCGGGCTGTCATGAGTCAGGAAGCTGTTCTGTGAGTTTGTCATACTGTGATAGCTTGTGTGTTGCTGTGATGCTGGAAGCTATGCCACTGGTATTTAAAGCACCGACAGGTATCACCCAGTGTAGATTGGTTTATGTATCACCCAGGATGGATAGGTTTAAGTGGGGATTCCAAACTAAGATTAGGAAGGAGAGGCAGACAACTTCTTAATGGTTAGCTACTGAAAACTGTACAAACAGCAGAGGAACATTGATGTAGTGCTGGGAGCTGAGCCCCTGAGGTTGACGACAATCAAAATAAGACTGGGGAGAGCTACCTCATCTAAGTAGAGTGGACCTTAATGATGTGACTGGAGAAGAGCTTTCGGGACGTTCCTTTGCTGATGGGACACAACTCAAAATACGAAGGAAACAACTGCCAGCATCCATTGATAATTGGAATGTGGACTGTATGAAGTATTAATCTAGGGAAATTGGAAATCATTAAACATGAGATGGAATACATAAAGATTGACAGCCTAGGCATTATTAGTGAGCTGAAATGGTCATATGGTTTACTATGATGGGGATGGGAATGTCCTGTTGAAGAGGAATGGGGTTGCATTCATTGTGAAAAAGAACATTTCAAGATCTACCTTGAAGCACAATGCTGAATGTGATATGATAATATCCATATATTAAGAAAACCAGGAAGTGCAGTGACCCTGTACAATAGTCACTGAATCATGAGCCACAAGGTCAAACAATACAATCCTACCAATCACTTTATGGGAAAAACATGAGGCTTTCTGTTCTCATAAATTCATACAGCCTCAACAACCCAAAACAGGGTTGCTGTAAATCGGAAGAGACTTGATGATCAGCAAAAACAAGAAGACCAGCTGATACCTCTGTTGCTCAAATTTATGCATCAACCATCAAAGTCAGAGATGATAAAATTGGAGAATGCTACCAGCTCCAACTACAGAGTCCTGATGTGGTGACGTGGGTTAGTGCTTTGGACTGCAAAGTTGGTTTGAACAGCAAGGTTGGTGGTTCAAGTTCACCAGCTGCTCCTCAGAAACTCTATTCAGGATCACTGTGGATCGGAACTGATTTGACAGAACTTAACAACAACAACCAACTCCTTTAATCTGAAATTGATCAAGCATACAATTAAGATGCATTGATAATTTCTGGTGATTGGAATGTAAACATTGGGAACAAAGATTAGTAGTTGAAAAATACAGCCTTGGTGATAGAAATGATGCAGGAGAATGCATAATAGATTTAACAAGACCAACCACTCCTTCATTGCAAATACCTTTTTTTCAACAACATAAAAGATGACTTTACACATGGACCTCACCAGATGGAATACTCAGGAATCAAATTGACTACATCTGTGGAAAGAGATCGTGGAGAAATTCCAGATTATCAGTCAAAAATAGGCCAGGGGCCAACTGTGGAACACGCTATCAATTAATTGTTCATGTGCAAGTTCAAGCTGAAGCTGAAGAAAATGAAAGCAAATCTCCAAGAGCCAAAATATGACCTTGAACATATCCCACCTGAATAGAGAAACCATCTCAAGAACAGATATGATGCATTAGCCATGAATGACTGAGCTTTGGAATGACATCAAGAACATTATACAGGAAGAAAGCAAAAGGTCGTTAAAAACACAGGAAATAAAAGACCAAAGTGAAATCCAGAAGAGACTCTGAAACTTGCTTTGCAGCATAGAGATGCTAAAGCAAAAGGCACAAATAAGGAAGTCAAAGAGATGAAAAGAAAATTTCAAGGGCAGCTTGAAAAGACAGAGTCAGCTATTATAATGAAATGTGCAAAGACATGGAGTTAAAAAGCAGGAGGCAAGAATACATTCAGCATTTCTCAAGCTGAGTGAACTGAAGAGAAAAATTCAAGCCTCAGCTTGCATTACTGAATGATTCTATGGCCAAAATATTGCATGATGCAACACATCAAAAGAATATGGAAGGTACAGAGTCACTGTACCAAAAAAGAAATGGTCTGTCCTCAGCCACTTCAACAAGTAGTCCATGATCAAGAACCCACAGTACTGATGGAAGAAATCTAAGCTGCAGTGAAGGCATTGGCAAAAAAAAAAAGGCTTTAGGCATTGATGGAATACAGATTGAAATCTTTCAACAAACTGATGCAACACTGGAGATGCTTACTTTTCTATGCCAAGAAATTTGGAAGACAGCTATTTGGCCAACTGATTGGTAGAGATCCATATTTGAGCCCATTCCAAAGTAAAGTGACCCAATACAATGCAGAAATCATCAAATAATATCACATGAAAACATAATTTTGCTGAAGATTATTCAAAAACAGCTGCAGGAAATTTCTGACAGAGAACTGCCAGAAATTCAAGCCAGATTCAGAAGAGGATGTGGAACTAGAGAATGTCATTGCTGAAGTCAGATAGATCTTGGCTGAAAGCAGAGAATACCAGAAACATGTTTACCTGTGCTTTATTGGCTATGCAAAGCTTTCAACTGTGTGGATCATGACAAACTAGATAGCATTACAAAGAATGGATACTCCAGAACACTTAATTGTGCTCACAAGGAACCTGTTCATAGTCCAAGAGGTGGTCATTCAAACAGATGAAGGGGATGCTGAATGGTTAAAATCTGGAAAGGTGTGCACTAGGGTTGTAGTTGTTGTTGTTATGTGCAGTGGAGTTGGTTCTGACTCATAGTGACCCTATACAGCATTTCTAAGGCTGTAAATCTTTACGGGAGCAGAAAGCCTCATCTTTCTCCCACGCAACAGCTGGTAGTTTCGAACCAGAGCTCCTTAGAGTTGTATTATTTCACCTTAATTATTTAATCTGTTTGCTGAGCACATAATCCGAGAAACTGGAGTATATGAAGAAGAACGTGGCATCAGGATTGGAGGAAGACTTATCAATAACCTGTGATATGCAGATAATACTACCTTGCTTGATGCAAGTGAAGAGGACTTAAAATATTTCTGATTAAGATTAAAGAGTATACCTCAATGTAAAGTAAACAAAAATACCCATCACTGGACCAATAAATAATACCATGATAAATGGAGAAAAAAAACTGAATTTGTCATTTTGCTTGGATCCACAATCAGCATTCATGGAAGCAGCAGTCAAGAAATCAAATAATGTATTGCATTAGGCAACTCTGCTGCACAAGACCTCTTTAAAGTGTTCAAGAGCAAAGATGTCAGTTTAAGGACTGAGGTACCCATGACCCAAGACATGGTATTTTCAATTACCTCATATGCATGTGAAAGTTGGACTATGAATAAGGAAGACTGTAGAAGAACTGATGCATTTGAGTTATGGAGAAGACTTGAAAGTACCCCCGAGTACCAGAAGAACAAAGAAATCTCTTTTGGAAAAAGTACAGGCAGAAAGCTTCGTAGAAACCAGGATGGTGAGACTTCAGATGGATCTGTCCCTAGAGAAGGACATCATGCTTGGTAAAGTGGAGGGTCAGTGAAAAATAGGAAGACTGTAGCAAGATAGATTAGCACAGTGGCAGCAGCAATGGCTTCAAGCCTAAAAACAATTATGAGGATGGTTCAGGGCTGGAGAATGTCTCATTCTATTGTTCATAGGGTTGCTGTGAGTCAGAATAGACTCAAGAGCGCCTTACAACAACAACAACCCTTACTCCAACATGGCATGGACCCTTCGTTAGTCTTTTTTGTTGTTTGTTTTTAATAAGGAAGTGTTGAAAACAGATAGATTATAGGCAATTTCAAGGAAGTTAGAAGAAAAAAAATCAAGACGCACTATATTAGAACAGTGTCTTCTTAAGGGGCTATTACCCGAATTCACGCATCAGGAGAATTTCCTGAAAGGTGTGTCTTAGAGCAGTACTTCTTACCTTGTAACATGCACTGGAATCACCTAGGATTGTGTTAAAGTACAGATTCTGATGTAGAAGGTTTGGAGGGACCTGAGATTCTGCATTTTAACACTTTGAGTGAGAATGCATACAATAGGATCTCAGTCCCTTCAAAAGAGTCACTTGTCCTTGCATAGACTCTGCCTGGTGCTTGACATCTGGACTAGGCTCTTTCTAAATCTTGACTATCACCTACCTCTTCCATCCAAGAGTTCCCTTGACTTCACTGTCTAGGCTAAACAGTATCTTAATGACAAGATAGATGTTCAAAGTAGAGAAAAATGAAACAAAGACATGAGCTGCAGGGGCAGGGCTGAGCAGCATGCTGTCCAGACACCTGAATGTTATCCTTCACTCCACCCCCAGTGGTTTTTATCTCCAACTAACCTTTCGTTTCCATGTGCTTCAGGCGACACATCCCTTTGTTGTTGTTAGCTGCCCTTGATTTGGTACTTGACTCATGAGGTTGTCATGCACAATTCTGTGCCAGTCCCATAATCAGTTACAATTTGGACTGTTGCAATCCATAGGGTTTTTATTGGCTGAATTTTGGAAGTAGATCACCATAACTTCCTTCTTAGTCTTTCATGTATGGAAGGTCCAGCATCATAGCAACATGCCACTGACAGAAGATTGATAGCATGACGTACATTGACCAAAAATCAAACGTAGGTCTTCCTTATGCCCAGCACAACCCTAGAGTGGGTTCATGTTTGATAGCCTATCTTGTGGAGACCCTGTGAACTTCAAAGAGGGTTACTGATAAGAGAGACCCTTAGTTAGAACCATGCACATTGACTTCATCCAGGCCAGCAAGCTCAAAAGGAGAAAGGATGCCTTGAGGTCTTAGGAGAGCACAGACTCAGTGCTTGGGACTTTGTTTAAAGAATTCTCACAGCAGCTACTAGGATAGGTTACAGAAAGCTGAGAATGTTGGGAGAAAGTTGTTCCATCTTGTAGATGAGGAAATGGGTTTTCTGAGAGCTGATGGAACCATGCTCAGAGAACCACAGCAAGATGAGGTGGCAGGAATTGAGTCTTCCTTTTTATCATAACATTTATAGATGGGTGTAATACCTACACAGAAACTCTTGTAATATTCACACCAACTTCATGAGGTCAGCTGAGTCAATGTGGTGATTCCCATTTAGCCAAGGGGCTCCCATTGGTTTAACACTGAAAGGAACTTTAGATTCATGTGCTCCAATGGCTGCCAAACCAATGCATAGCATCCGAACCCTTTGTTCAAGTGAAGCTTACAAAGTTACACGCTGTCCCTCCACTGTCCTCAATTTCTATCCTCCAAAGTGACCCCTGATAGCATTCAGTAGAGCACAGTCTGGAAACCGAGGCTCTCTTCACCTCATTCCCTTCCATCTTATAAATGAGAGCCCCAAAGTCTGGAGGAGCGAGACTGTTTAGCCAGGGTCACATAATTTGTGTGGTAACCACCCTCCAACTGCCTTTGATGATTCTCCCAGCCAATGTCTACACCCCATGTAGCCCCCTCTAACATTAATTGGGGCTGACCTGGAGGGTGACTGCTGACATTAATTGTGGCCTCTACTTCAGACTTTCTTGGATTACTCACCCTAGGGGAAGTCAGCTACCATGAGCTGCAGCCTTATGGAGTGGTCCATATGATGGCCCCCAGTGGGGCTTTCAGACCGAGCACATCCCACTCCTAGTCCAGGGTTCCCCGCCACGCACTGGCCTCCCTCTCTCACTCTCTTCTGTGGAGCAGAGCAAAGGCCAATACTGGGAAGGAATGTTGGGCTGGGTTGGGGACACAAATCCCTGAGCGTGCTTATGGTCCTCCTTGCAGCCTGGGACACCAAGCTACACGCTGAGAATGACCTGCCTTCTTCTTTGTCCCACAGCTCAGACAAATGGTGGCGGGAGCAGTGGGATGGAAGGGATCATGAACCCCTACACCACTCTGCCCACCCCACAGCAGCTCCTGGCCATTGAGCAGAGTGTGTACAGCTCAGACCCCTTCCGACAGGGGCTCACCCCACCCCAGATGCCTGGAGACCACATGCACCCCTATGGTAAGAGGGACTTACAACCCCACAGCAACCTCTCACAACTTGCTTACATAGATTTCAGATTCCCTCCCAAGTTTATTACATGGTTTCTTGATGCTCCTGAAGCCTCAAATCAAAACCAGTGCCGGCATAAGAGAGTGTTAGACTAACTTAATCAACGGTTACAGGAGGAAGACCAGGATGCATATTCATTTATGCGGTTCTCATTTAGGCTTACCTTCAAAGCTTGTGGGTTTAATCATTGACATTTAATTTGATTTAATCATTTAAATTAAAAATCAAATTTCACAAGTCTTGCATTCCATGCTGGGCCATCACACTTAAATGTTTGCGAGCAATAGAAACACTGGTGCGGGCAGAAGGCCTTAATTAAGCAAACATTTCCCTAGAGAAAGTGGATGTATAAAAGCACATAAAACAAATGTTCTAATTGGATGATTCTCCTAGAGCTACTAGTAGGCATAATTTATGAACCCAAAACTGACTCTTTAAAATGGGTGAGGAAACTTTTTCTGCCAAAACTTACAATATCATTCATGGGCCATACAAAATGATCACCTTGAAAATTAGCCTGCTGTATTTGATCAAACATTGAATTAACTCAACCCCAATGTGATAGCTGGAACTGCAATTGCCTTGGCAGGGCCAGACCAAATTATTTCATGGGCCTAATGCAGCCGGCAGGCCAGACGTTCCCCACCCCTGCTTTAAAATGAAAAGTCTCTTCCCTCTACATCCTGAAATAGGATTGAGTTAAATGCTGGGTGTGTAGTAAGGAGTCCTGAAGATACAGTTGTTAAAACCCTTAGCTGCTAATCAAAAGGCCTGAACCCAATAGCTGATCTATGGGAGGAAGATGTGGCAGCTGGCCTCTGTAAAGGTTGTTGTTGTTGTTAAGTGTTGTCAAGTCGGTTCCAACCCATAGCGATCCTGTGTAGGGTTTTCAAGGAGCAGCTGGTGAGCTTGAATCACCGACCTTGCAGTTCAAACAGCTTTGCCGTCTGGCACATTAACCCACAGTGCCACACCAGGACAGCCTTGGAAAGCCTCAAGGGCAGTTCTGTTGTGTCCTCCAGGGTTGCTATGAGTTGGACTTGACTCCGTGGCAGTGAGCTGGGTGTGTATAGCTGAGCCTCCACCACTTGCCCAGCTTGCTGCTTATGGACTTGGGGACCCTCCCTGCTGAGTAGAGGCAGGGACAAACTCTGGAGTGAAGGACTCAAGTTCAACCTCAGGGTTAAATACACAGAACAAATCAATGACCTGTTTAATGCAATGATATGACCCATAGAATGGTGTTATAAACACTGATTGGTAAAAATAAAACTTTACTCAGCAACCCTTCAACACTTTATAGTATCTGAGACATAATCTGAGACATACCAAAGCTCACAGATTTTGTCAAATAACAGTTTTGCCATCATTAAAAAACAAACAAACAAAAAACTCATTTTTTTTGGTGAGAATCCCCCACCTTCCCATGTCACACATTCAGCATTTATTAAGATCTAGCCCTATGCAGAACCTTCTTTGACCAGCCTCATTCATTTATACAAACGTAGACACATGTGACTTCCATCCTCTTTGTCTCCTTAGCTAACATATGTAACACTGTTCCCATCCTTCACGTCACAGCTGTGGGAAAACAGGCAAAAGAGTCTTCTGTTTTGTAAACCCTTACATTTTCGGAATCCCAGGGGTCTTGTTACATTGAGGACCCCTGTGATGAATCTTTTAGCCAAATAAATAATCAAAGCCAGATGGTTTGTTTTATAAGCTGCAGTTTTTAATCTTTCCATTTACTTGAAGGGAATGTAAAATGTAGTAGTGGGCTCTCAGCTTCTCTCTCAGAGTGTATGTGAGTTACAGTTAGGCACTTGATCTTTCTTTCCTTTGTAGTAAAAACTTGGGGATACAGCAGGCACTCGGGATGCCCTGGCTGCTTGAAAGGGCAAATGTTATCAAAGTGGGTTTCATTAGCCCCCACCACAGAACGTAGGCTTGTTTTCTTACCATCCCTCCTTCTTACCATCCCTCCAAGCATGCTAGTTATCCAAGTCCTCTAGGAACCCTGCTCCCCCACCTCTCCAGCCTCCTGCCCACTCCACACACTCATTGTCTAGACATCCTGACATTTGCTTGTAGCACTCCATTTAGTACTCTGTCATCTCCTGCTTTGTATTGTTTCCAGTTGCACTTTAGGCCCAGGTCCCTGAAAGAAGGAAATGGATTTGGTCTCTTCATACTTTTTCTGTGTTGGTTAATACACTTAGCTGCTCACCAAAAGGTTGGAAGTTCGAATCCACCCTGGGTCACTTTGGAAGGGAAAAAAGAAAAAAAAAAATCAGCCTTTGAAAACCTTGTAGAGCACAGTTCTATTCTGACGCACATGGGCTTCGCTATGAGTTAGAACCAACTCAACAGCAACTGGTCACTGGTTCTTTTCTGAATAGACTCTCCCCTCCTTTCACCCACCCCCTTCTACAGCACCACTTTATTTGGATGGGGGGTGGTTGTTCAGGTCCCACTGGGGAATGCAGTTGACTTCCATAGCATTGCAGTGAGTCACTCATTTGGAACCTCATACCGATGTTTTATCTCCATTTCAGGTGCTGAGCCCCTTTTCCATGACCTGGATAGTGACACCTCCCTCAGTAACCTGGGTGACTGTTTCCTAGCAACCTCAGAAGCTGGACCCCTGCAGTCCAGAGTGGGAAATCCCATTGACCACCTGTACTCCATGCAGAATTCTTACTTCACCTCTTGAGTCTTCCCCTTGAATTCCATGGCTAGGCTCCCAAATGGAACAACCGTATTATGTGAGGGGTCGGCTGGCATTAGAATGGGGAGGCCGAGAAAGAGGTGGGTTGGGGAGGGAGTTTTGTCGGGGATGCTGTTGTATAATGATATGATGTGACTCGGCATTTCCAAAGACTGAATACATTATGGATTGCATAGTTTAATGTTTCTAATAAGAGTCTTAGCGTTAGATATGAAGATGTGTTTATCATTAAGGACAGGGACCTTTAATATAGACATTCTCATGCAAACTAGATTCCTAGAGACTCCTAACAACTTCCCACCATTCTGGGGAAGCTCTTGTCAAGAGGTGCACACGTCTATCCATCTATACACCCGTAGACAGACTGAAAGATAGATAGATGTGTGTGAGTGTGTAACCTTTCATACTTTATCATCAAAGTTTATTCCTAATTATAACAGATGTCAACTGTACAGCAAAAGTAACTTTATTTTCAGTGTGAACTATATTTAAGGAAATGCTTGATGCACTTAAGTTATAAAATGAGATGATTTACTTTTATAAACTTTATTTTTAGTTTGGAGAGACTTGCTGGCAGGGCAGAGAGGGCTGTTCCACCTAGCCCCATAGCTTTGAGTGCTTGAGTTCCTTCTGTTTTCCGAGACTATTGTTGAGGTCTGGAAAGTAACTCTGTGGCTGACAGTGTTCTCTCGTGGGCCCCTGCTCTCTGTGGGGTTGAATCACTGGGCATGAACAGGGCAGAACAATCCCTAATCGTATTCTTAGAGAATTCAAAAGTCCAGACTCCTGGGCTTTCCTCTTAAACTCTGGTTTTTGGACAACAATAGAAAAGTCAGCTGTGCTCTTGATCTCCAGCATCTTCTGGTGTGGGATGAGGCTAATAGAATGTACCTACCTCACTGGGCAATGCCAAGGCTTCATTCACCCCCAGGACAGATGAGCAAGGGGGAGACAAATACCTAATATAGTCAGAATCCAACTAAATCAGTCTCTTGGCAAAGGAAATCGCTAAGGCTGTTGAGTTGGAGAGCTCCTCTGCCTTTAGAGCGCCATTGCCCGCCAGAGTCCCTGCTGCAAAGCCTGGGCTGCCGAAGTAGCAGCTAGAGCAGCTCAGAGGGGTGTGAGAGTCCTTAGGTGGGGAAGAGACTAAGGCTAAGTGGGTGAAGGAGGGCATTGTGGCGTTCTAGAGCTTGTTGTTTTTGTTAAGTGCCATCAAGTTGGTTCCGACTCAAAATGACCCCATAGCTAAGAATGGTTTTAACAATCCCCGTTGTTAAAAGAGAAAGAACATGCCAGAGAAACTGACCCACGAAACCTAAACTATTTGCTCCCTGCCTATTCACAGGAAATGTTTGCTAACCCCTGCTTTACAGGGTCTGTGTCTAAATAGGCTGGTGGAGATTGCAGAGGGAGGGGTGGTCCAGGTGGGAATCTAGGGCTCCTTCTACTGACTCACTTTTCTGACTCTGAATGTAGACACCCCAGTAGCCATTGTACACAGGGACACTTTCACTTTGTGTTTTCCAACTGTGGTGCTACAGCAGGATACTTCTGTCCTAGGAGACCTCTTGGGAAGTCAGAATGAGGAGGTGGGAACACAGTGGGTCAGCGTAGACTCCTCCTCTGAGAGTCCTCCTTTTGGGACACTAGGGAGACATGGACCCAGTAACACTTCCCCCTCACACCCTGCAATGCCTGAGCAGATATGTCCACTGATGGTAGAGTCTACATTGTGTGATTTTTGTGCTCTTGTTTATAATGTGTACAAACCATCACCAAACCCAATCCAATCTAGTGAGTGCAAACCATGCAGAGACTGTGTGGCTCCTCAAGTCTCTGTGGTAAAAATCAGGTGGAGAATGTAGCAGATAATATGTGAGTGAAAACCAGTAGAGATCCTGATTCCATTCCTTAATGGCGTACCAAGATGAAATTAAAATCCTCTTACAAATGAGCTGTCGTTTATTCAAGGGTAAGGTGGTGGGCTGGGAACTGGGGGAATGTGGGTATTTGGTCAACAGGGGTGTGAGGATGAGCTCACAGAGACGTGTAAATTAATTGGAAGAATTCCTACATAGGGTTAAATTTGTCTTTACCCTCCTTCCACAATGGACTCTAGGAGTCTTATAAAGACTCCCTCAAGGGAGCCACTGGGAACGTTCCATCTTTATCATGAAGCTCACTCATGGCAGAGCTGTTTTCAGGAAGCAGTGGACAGACAATTGCTTGGAAATCAGTCATGGAGCCAGAGAAGAATTTCTCATAAGGGTGGGGGCGGATGTCTAACCAGGATCAGGAGCCGAACCAGGCAGTGGGTTCCCTGGTAGAACTCTCAAGTTGTCAACAGTTATAAATGTAATATATATCTGAATTGTTGTTAGGACTTGGGAGAAAACAAGTCGGGTAACAGAATAAATATAAAACCATGAAGCATATACTCAAAAGGTGGCAGTTTTTTTTTTTTTTTTGTATCTTTTCTCACATACTGTTCAGGCCCGTTCACTCTACCTCGGGCTTCGGCACCCCATGTTATAAGCTGGCCCTGGCTGTTGTGGGGCCGAGAAGAAGAGAGGCGTGAGTTAGAAGGCCAAACTGACACGAGGCCCACCATGGGTGCCTGAATCTCTGACTGACCTCCACTGGGCTAGCTCTGGTGCTGGTTTCTAGTTTCCAGAATGTTCTTATGCGCAAGATCTTTTCCCCTCATGTTTGCCTAGTTGTTGTTAAGTGCCACTAAGTCAGTTCCAACTTATAATGACCCTGTCTAGGGTTTCCGAGGAATTGCTGGTGAGTTCGTACCACTTATCTTGTGGTTCAAACCGACTTTTAAAGCTAGACTTGGTCTTCTAGAGAAGTTTGCAAAGCTGGGTTAGGTGCCTGTATTGTAATTATTGGGCTAGTGTCATCTGCTGTAACAAATGCATCCAGAATTTGTGTAATGATTTGTACACAATAGAAATTTCTAGTTTTGTTCACATTTTTGCTGGGAGGAAGTTCAGGTTAGAAGTACATGTTTCTTGGTGAATAATGAAGGTTCTGCCATTTTCAGTTTATGGTTACTAGCTTTTACCGGGGATTAGTTGCTTCCATCTTAGCCAACTGGAAGGAGACAAGAGAAAGAAAGAATGCAGGAGGGAGGTTTCTATGTGCCATATCTGGTAGTGGCTCAGGTTTCTTTCACCACTGTCTTCTGGCTAGAATTCAGTCACATGGGTTTGCTTCTACCTATAAGAAGACTGGGAATGTGGTCTAGCCGTACACCTTGAAGAAGAGAGGAGAGCAGGGGTTTTGATGAGCTGTTGGCAGCTTCTGCCAAGGTGTTCCTCTCAAGGATCCCAGTAACAGCCTGTGTTGTCTCTCTCATATTGTTGTTGTTAAGTTCCCTTGAGTCGGTTCTGACTCATAGCGACCTGTATAGGGTTTCCAAGGAGTGACTGGTGACTTTGAACCACCAACCTTGTGGTTTAAAGCGACCTTGTAGTCCAGTGCTTTATCCCACAGTGCCACACCAGGACTCTTGTCATATAGCATTGTAATATCTATTTTCTGTCCATTTTTCCTTCTAAGGAGCACACTTCTTGAGCAAAAATACTTTTATTCTTTGCTACTTCTGCTCCCAAATAATAAAACCCCAGTGCAGACCCTCCTTTCCCATCGGCTGTATCCCTTCTGCTATTGTTAGATGCATTTGAGTCACTTCTGACTCACAGTGACCCTGTGCACAACAGAACGAAGCACTGCCTGGTCCTTTGCCATCCTCACAATTGTTGTTATGCTTGAGCCCATTGCTGCTGCCACTCTGTTAATCCATGTTGTTGGGGGTCTTTCAGTAACCCTCCACTTTACCAAGGCTGGTGTCCTTCTCCAGAGACTGCTCCCTCTTGAAAACATGTCTAAAATATGAGACAGAGTCTTGCCATCCTTCTTTCAAAGAAACATTCTGACTGAACTTCTTCCAACATAGATTTGTTAGTTCCCTGATACTTTCAGTATTCTTCTCCAACGCCATAGTCAAATGCGTTGATTCTTCTACGTTCTTCCGATTCATTGCCCAACTTTCACATGCATATCAGTCAATTAAAAACAATATGGTTTGGGTCAGGTGCACCTTTAGTCCTTAAGCTGTTCTTTGTACTTGAACACTTTAAAGAGGTCTTGTGCAGCAGATTTGCCTAATACAATACATCATTTGATTTCTTGACTGCTGCTCCCATGAGTGTTGATTGTGGATACAAGAAAAATGAAGTCTTTGACATCAATCTTTTCTCCATTTATCATGATGTTATTTTTTTGTCCAGTGGTGTGTATTTTTGTTTTCTTTACATTGAGATGCGATCCATACCGAACACTGCAGTCTTTCATTTTTATCAGGAAATATTTAAGTCCTCTTTACTTTCAGAAAGTACGGTTGTATCATCTGCATTGTTAATGAGACTTCATCCGATCCTGATGCCACATTCTTCTTATAATCCACTTTCTCAGGTTATTTACATAGCATACATATTAAATAGAGTTGTTGTTGTTAAGTGCTGTTGAGTGGATTCTGACTCAGCGACCCTGTATAGTGTTTCTGAGGAGGGGCAGGGAGTGTGAACCACCAAACTTGCAGTTCAAACCAACCTTGCAGTCCAGTGCTTTATCATATAACACCACACCAGGACTCCTACAGCACCACACCAGATTGACTAGGTATGGTGAAAGGATACAACCTAGGCACACACCTTTTCCTGATTTTAACCCATTTAGTGTCCCCTTGTTTTGTTCTAACAACTGCCTTTTGGTCTATGTACAGGTACTTCATGAGCACAATTAATAACATTCTTCCAAATGTTATCCATAGTTTGTCATGATCTACATGGTCAAAAGCCTTTGCATAGTCAGTAAAGCACACATAACTATTTTTCTGGTATTCTCTATTCTCTGCTTTCAGCCAAGATCTTCTGAAGTCCCCAATGATATATCCCTCATTCCACATCCTCTCCTGAATCTAGCTTGAGTTTCTGGACGTTCTCTGTCAATGTACTGTAGCAACCATTTTGAATTCTCTTCATCAACATTTTATTTGCATGTGATTTCCACAGTCCATTGGGTCATATCTTTCTGGGATGAGCACAATTATGGATCTCTTCCAATCAGTTGGCCAAGTTGCTGTCTTCCACATTTCTTGGCATAGATGAGTGAGTGCCTCCAGTCCTGCATTAGTGTGTTGAAAGTTTTCCGTTTATATTCCATCAGTTTCTGGAGACTTGGTCTTTGTTAATGTCTTCAGTGCAACTTGAACTTTTCCTTCAGTATCATTGGCTCTATATCATATGCTACCCCTTAAAATGGCTGTACATTGACCATTACTGTTTTGTACAATGACTCTGTCTATTCCTTCCAGAGATTTTTTTTTTTATGATTTCTGCATCATTCAGGAGTTTGCTCATGGAACCCTACCATATTGTAAATAGAGGCTTGAATTTTTATTTTCAGTTCTTTCAGCTTGAAACTGCTGATCATGTTCTTCCCTTTTAGTTTTCTAACTTCAAGCCTTTGCACATTTCATTATAATACTTGATTTTGTCTTCTCAAGCTTCCATTTGAAATTGTTTGTTCAGCTCTTTGACTTCCTCTTTTCTTCTAGTTGCTTTAGTTTCTTTATGCTCAAGAACACGTTTCAGAGTGTCTTCTGACATCTATTTTTCTTTCTTTCTTTCCTGTTTTTTATATTTTTGTTTTTAATAACCATTTGCATTCTAAAAGCCTCCTGGCCCCCAGGACTCAATCTTTTTCTTTCCATGAGTCTAGAGTCCTTAGCTGTTCTCTCCCTCTCTCCATTTGCTTTCTTCCTATATGATATTCTTTGTCATCCTTCAGCTTTTTTTGGTCTTCAGTCATTGATTCTGGCCTTTAGATGGTCTCTAAATTTGGGTGGGATATATTCAAAATCATATTTTAAAAGTTGGATATGAGCAGTTGATGGTCTGTTCCACAGTTGGTCCCTGGTCTTGTTTTGGCTGATGATATTGAGCTTCTCCATCATCTCTTCCCAGAGATGTAGTCAGTTTGATTTCTGTGTATTGCAGCTGGTGAGATCCATTTTTATGCTGCTTAAAAAAACATATTTGTGATGAATAAGTTATTGGTCTTGCAAAATTCTATTATATTGTCTCCAGCATTATTTCTATCACCAAGGCCATATTTTCCAACTACTGATCCTTCCTCTTTGTTTCCAACTTTTGCATTCCAGTCACCAGTAAATCTCAATACATCTTGACTGCATGTTTGATCAAGTTGGTAGAATTCTTTAGTGATTGATGTGTAAATTTGAATATTACTGGTATTAACTGGTCTTTTTTGTTGTTGTTGTTAAAGTGCTGTAGAGTTGGTTCTGACTCATAACGATCCTGTATAGACATAGAGATATTACCCGATCACAGACAGCATGGTGCTTTAAGATAGATCTTGAAATGTTCTTTTTGATGATGATTGTGATGTGTTTCCTCTGAAATTTGTCAGTGCCAGCATAGTAAACCATATGATTGTCTGATTCAGAATGGTTGGTACCATTCCACTTCCATTCATTAAAACCTGGAATGGCAATCTTTATGTCTTCCATTTCATTATGAATTTTCTTAGATTCATACTTTGCACATTCCATGTTCTGGTTATTTAGGGATGTTTGCATGTTTCTCCCTATTTTGAGTTGTGCCCCATCAGCAAATGAAGGTTCTGAGAGTTTTGTTCCATTAACATCATTATGATCAACTCTACTTTGAGAAGGCAGTGCTTACCCTGTCGTATTTTGAGTGGCTTCCATCCTGAAGGTTTCGTCTTCTGACACTATATCTGACAATATTCTGGTACTGTTCATAAAGTTTTCAGTGATTAACTATTCAGAAATATCCTACCTGTACTTCCTAATCTGTTTTGGTCTGGAAACTCCCCTGGAATCTGTGTACTTTGGGTGACCCTGCTGGTATTTAAAATATTGGTGGCATAGCTGGTATCATCACAGCAACACGCAAGCCGCTACAGTATGATAAACTGACACAGAAGTGCTGTTCCTCGTATTTCCTGTGCTGAATGCTCCCATCCTTTCCCCAGATTCTAGCACAGATACTCAGAATGCAGAGGCCACCCAAAAGAAGCAGAGGTATTTCTCTACTTTATCTTATTTAAATTTGCAAAGTTAACAGAAAAGTTTGTTGATAAGAATTGAAGTCAAAGATATGTCCTCATCTACATCTCAAACAATGAGAGATTATTTTAACTATACACGAGAATGTGCTCAAAGTAACGACAGCCTCTCCATTCTTGTCTGTTATTCATGCAGGATTAATTTGAACACACTGTTGAGAAACTGCTGTATTCCAGGCATGGTTCTAGCACAGTTAACACTGCTCAGTCTGCTAGTGATTTACATAGTGTTCCTTTGGGTTTACAATAAATTTCTCCCTTGAAGGCAAAAATGAAACCACCCACCCATCCATCCATCCATCCATCCATCCATCCATCCATCCATCCATCCATCCACCCACCCATATATCATTACCTCCTTTGTTCCTACCTTTATTCAGCAGCTGCTTCATGGAAAATGGCCAACAGTCATGGTAAAATGGCCAACAGCATAGCCCTGGAGTGAACATGTCTAGATTGAAATCCTAGCTCCTCCACATGTCATCTGAGCTTCTAATTTCTCATCTGTAGAGCTTGTACCAAAAAGGGACTGTGAGGTAAAAGGAAATAAATCATGCAAAAACTCTTAGCCCCGTGTTTGGCACCTGGCAGATGCCTAATAGGTTATAGCTGTAGTAGCAGGTGCCATTGTTTTGTCTTTGATGAAACATGCTGAAGACCTGTTGTTGTTGTTAAGTGCCATTGAGTCAGTTTCAATTCATCATGACCCTATGTAGGGTTTCTGAGGAGTGATTGGTGGATTTGATCTGCAGACCTTGCTGTTCAGACTGACCTTGAGGTCTAAGGTGTATGGGAGTTCTCATGTTTGAGAAAAAAAAGATATCCCTGGTTGACCTGAAATAGGAAGGCTCTAATTACTTCTCTAATGCTTCTTTAAATCTCAGTGCAGGTCTTACACAGCCTGGGTCAGAATTACCAGGAGTGGTTTGTTTGGATGTTGTTACTGTTTTCAGGCATGCAGATAAAATTCGAATAAAAAAGAAAAAGCAGTAAGTCTGGCCCCAATAGAAGAAGCCAGGCCATAGGCCATTTCTCCAACCATTTTGATTCCTTTTTGACATGGCTTGCCTCTGAGAGGACAATTTCAGGACTGGGATCAAGAAGGAGATACTTGAATTTATCATCTGAGCCTTGTCTTCCAGTGAGAGACTTGAGTTGATCTAACATAAAGAAAAATCAGGAAGAAAGAGAAGGTAACTTGCTCATTCTAAATCCAAAGTCAAAATTAATTTTTAACCAAACAAGTGAAATCAAAGTTTTTTTCTTTGTCACACACACACACACACACACACACACACAAATACAAATGTGCTGATTCATCCAGAATGGGCTGCAAAACCACAATTCAACTAGAATAAAGTTGTGCCAGTATGAGTCACAACTGAATTAGAACCAAGTTAACATAATGGTTTTCCTGAATCTCTCTGTTTATATGTGCGACATTGTTTGATGACAAGAAGGTAAGGACTGTCTTTTGAGCTCAAAAGACATTGAGATTTCTATTCTGACAATATATATACAGGTGGATGATGTGGAGAATTAGAGCTGACTCTGTCCTTAAAGTTTAGATGATATTTGAACCTTCCTCGATGTGTAACCTTGGGGACAGCTCTGAGCAGCCATTTCTTCATTGCTAATATGTGCTAATGACACTTGCCTTGCCTAGCATACAAGTCAGTGATTATGAGCATTTAAAGCAGCAATCAGGAAGTTTTGAAGGGCACGAAGGGCTATACATATAAGAAAACTTCTTAGCTTTAGTGTCCCAGGAAGGCATATGTAGTTTGGTCTTGAGGAGCATTACATTCATGCAAATAGTCCTCCTGCTTGTATGGATGTCAGCAGTAAGGAAGGGATACTCATGTAACAGTGCAAATGGCTTACTTCATTTTAGGACGACTGTAGCCAGCCACTGCTTGATGAGTTTTCTCTACTCCAGGGAAGGGTCTGAAAAAGCAACCCAGGCTAATGGGTGGTGTATTGTCTAATCTGCCAGTGTTTTTCACTTTCCCCTGCCACTCCATGTGCCAAGGAAGGGAAAGGTAGAATCTACCTCTGATTATGGTAGGAAGGACTCATCCTGTCTAGTTGTACAGCTGATCAAAATTTCTGGCCCATTCTTAATTTATTCATTTCAAGTCATCTTTAGCTAGATGGATAGATAGATAAATAGGAAACAAGGAAGGTAGGAAAGAAAAAAGGAAGGAAGAGAGAGAGAGAGAAGCAAAGAAAAGAGAGAGATTGGCCCTAGGCCGTAAACTAGGTATAGAAATACAGAAGTGAGCACAAAAAAGCATCAATCCTGTCCTTGTGGAGATTAAAGTTTAGTGGGGATGAGGATAGGTTGGGTGATAGCTATTAACCAAAAATGCTCATAAATTTGACTTTCACTTATGTTAAGAACCACAAAGGAGAGTACTTAAAAGATCTAAGGGATTAAGAAATAGGTTTGACCTAGTAAGGAAAGTCAGAGAAGGTTTCTCTGAGTAAGTGATAATGGAACTGAGATTTTATTCATCTTACCTAGTGCCCGCCTCCCATAATTATGTTTCTCCTTTCTGTAAAGTTTTGTTCTAGTTACCATGGGTGGGGAAAAAGTGTGTTAAACTAATGCCTTCCAAGGTGTTCACTGAAAAGGTCTAGAGATGTTGCCCAAGTGTCTCATAGTACAAAATGTCTTCAGAATCAAAGGAATGGGCCACTTGGTCACTCATTCAACACATGTTTATTAAACCTAGTGGTAGGCATTTGTGGTTTTCTAGCTACTTAGCATCCATTTACCCTACTTCTGATAACATCACTTTGATTTCTTTGGGGAGTTGACCTTCCTCTATTGTATGTAGTTTGTGGGACTGTAAATCAAGGTGACTTGGGCTCTTGTGTAACAAAAGCCAGGCAACTTCTCTCTCCCAGGATTTGTATCTTGATGGAGTGATGGCACATGGTTGAAATTTGTTCCTTTCCGGAGACAGCACTGATAAAATGGCTGAGCACTTCCTGCTGCCTGGACCCCAGATCTTCTACAGTTCTCTGTTTCCAAGACTGATCTCCAGATGCCCTGTGATTCTGTGAACAATCAGCAATACCAATAAATATACATTTTTGTGCAAATTAACCTGAGTTGCTTCCTGTTGTATGCAGTCACAAAACCCCACTGGAAGCTAAATATCTACAATGTGTGTGTTTTTAAGTCCTCATTGCAGTCATCTGGATAATGTTGGACTTCCTTCATTTTATAGATGTGAACACTGAAGCTTAGCGAAGTTAAGAGCCTTTGTCAAGGTCAGAGAGATACAGGGTCAGAGTTGAGTTTCTAACTCATTAACTGTTAGTCTTATGTCTGTTTTCCCAGCTCTGACTTCTAAGTGGCAAGGTGGTTGTTATTGGTGTTAAGTGCTGTCGAGTTGGTTCCGACTCATAGCAACCCTGTATAGGATTTCTGAGGGGCAGTTGGTAAGTTTAAACTGCCAACTTGGTGGTTCAAACTGACCTGGAAGTCCAGTGCTTATCCTACAGTGCCACACCAAGTGACGTGGTATGTAGAAGCATTAGGAGCTATGAGAACTACAAAGAAGTCACTTTACTGTTTAAAGATAAAAGATCTTTACATGAACTCAACACATATGGCTATCTATGTATGCCAAGTGTGAGATTACAAGTATAGATTATGTGTGCTACAAGAATTCAGAAAAGCAGTTATTGGGGCAAAGGAGGGAAGAAGAGGCTTCTCCCAGAAGTATGGCTTGAATGGATAATCCAAATAAAGATACGTGGAGAGGAGGATTGACGTTGTGCAAACAATAGAACAGACACAAACAGATATATGCACACCCATGTTTATCTCAGCATGACTTACAATAGCAAAATGATGGGAGCTACCTAAATGCCCATTAATAGATGAATGAACAAAGAAACTATATACAATGAAATACTTAGTATGCACTGTTAAGTGATAATGATGGCTCCATGAAACCCCTCATAACACAAATGAACCTAGAGGACATTATGCTGAGGGTAATTAATCATAAAAGGATAAATATTGTATGAGATCACTACTGTAAAAGTCAAGAAAAGGTTTACACACAGAAAAAAACAAAAAACCCAATATTCTTTGAAGGTTACCAGGGGTGGGAGGGTAAATCATTAAACAGAGGGTGGTGGTGTTAAATGCCTTCCAATCATTTACCTCTCATGTTGTTGTTAATGCCATCTAGTCAATTCCAACCCATAGCGACCCTGTATAGGATTTCCAAGGAGCAACTGCTGAGCTTGAACCACCCACCTTACAGTACAATTGACTGCAGTCTGACGCATTAGCCCACAGCGCCACACTGGGACTGATTTTCCCACTCATAGCGACTCTGTATTCAGGGTTTCAAAAGAGTAGCATGTGGGTGTGAGTCGTGGACCTTGTGGTTAGCATTTTAGGCCTATCCTACAGTGCCACAACTAGAGGGTAGCTATGTACTCTCCTGGGTGAAGGGAAAGGCAATATACAATAGAGAAAGCCTGGGGGCGGGGGTGGGGGGAAGTACATAAGTAAAGATGCAAGGTGAGTGAGAATGAATAGGGAGTATCCTTGTTGACATGGTGAACTGACTAAAATTTAAAGCACTGAGGCAAGTAGGTGTTGAAGGTGTTGGTGACAGGAGGGTGTTGCCAGTAATTCTTTGTTGTTATTGTTGTTAAGTGCCATCTGTTGTTTCCGACCCATAGTGAACCTGTATAGGGTTTCCAAGGAGAGGCTTGTGATCTTGAATCACCGACCTTGCAGTCCAGCGTATTACCCCTCAGCCCCAGTACAAATCAAAGACACCTGACTTAAGGGTGTGGCCCAGTCTGCTAGTTGTATCCTATATTCTGTTCTCTCCCCAGATAATATATTCAACCTTTAGGCACAGGCTACTGGAAATAAGGAGTCCTGTGGGCTAATGCATCAGACTGCAAAGTCGTTTGAACTGCAAGGTTGGTGGTTCAAGCTCACCAGCTGCTCCTTGGAAACCCTATACAGGGTCGCTATGGGTCAGAATTGACTTGATGGCAATTAACAACAACACTGAAAATAAAGCGTTCATTTCCCAGTCTGCATTGCAGCTGGGTATGCTCAGTAGCTTCAGTTCTGACCAGTGAGATAAGGAAATGTGTCATCTGTATCTTGGAGGACTCTTCCTTTAAAGATAACTGGGATGCGCCCTTTTCCTTTTCTTCCATTCCCTTTATTATTCTTGACTGGAATGCAGATGTGATAGCTGGAGCAAAAGCAACCTCCTTAGGCCATGAAGTTCACATGACATGAACTAGTAAATAAAGACCATACACGGTAAAATGACAAGACAGAAAGAAACTGGATTCCTGAGGATTTGGAGAAGCCAAGATGCTGTATCAGCCCTGAACTACCTGAATGTATGATATAATCCTATATAGTATCATAAACAAACATCTTTCTTTATGTTATTATCATTTTGTGTTTATGTCACTCACAGCTAAGCATAACCCTAAGGAAAAAACAAAACAAAACCACATTAGGAGGAAGACTAAGTCAGTAGTGTTCCTCTGAGGCTACTAAGATTATTGAAAAGTCCAAATCATTTCTTCTCAGGTAGTTGGCGTCATGGAGGTAAGGCAGATTAAGGATGGAATGAGTATGTGGTGATTCTAGATCATATTGGTACTCCAGATGAATATCTTGACAGCTGGCTCTCTTGTTCCATAAATAAAAGGTCAAAGGAATTTTTCTCCTGGCCTACTCCATTTCAACAACTTCTGTAAATTTTCCTTTATGTAGTTTAGGAATCTACAATCAATGTGAGGTTTGGTCAGATTTTCCTGAAGGAGAATAACCAGGCAATTGTGTACACTTTGACATATACCCCAGTTCTTACCACCAGTGCCACTTTAAAAACCAAATGATTTATATATATTTTTTTCTCATCCACACAGACACACTTTGCAAGGTTTTGCCAGTGATCATACCCTCTATTACTTCCCTCAGGCTGCAGTAACAACTTATCCTAAATTTGAGACTTTATATTCTCAATTTTTGAGGCCAGAAGCCTAAAATCAAGGTGTAAGCAGGGTTGGTTTCTTCTTGAGATAGAATCACCTCCACACTTCTCTCCTACCTTTTGGTTGCTGCTGGCAATTCTTGCTGTTTCTTGGATTGTGGATGCATCCCTCCAATCTCTGCCTCCATCTTCACACTGCTTTCTCTATTTGTATGTGTCTTCTCCAGTTTTCATAAGGACACTTTTCATTGGATTTAGGGCCCACTTGAATGATTTACTGTTGTCTCAGGACCATACTTTCTGAAATAAGATCATGATCATGTTCACAGGCTCTGAATGGACCATCTTTCTGGGGAGGCCCAGTCCCTCCCTTGGCTAGCCAGTTGTTTTCTTTTCTTCCCAGCTCTAAGGCATAGTTTGCACAAAGCCTGAGAATGATTATCTATGTTTGTTGAGGATCCAAGGGAGATGGGCGTTAAAGAGAATCAAAATTCTCTTCAAATATTCCTAAACTTGCCATTGCTCCTATGAGATGAAGAATGTTTCTTCCAGCTCACCACCACAATTTGAATCAACTAATCATATAAAACAATAAAGGGTCCAGCCTAATAAGCATATCACAAAATAAGAATGCAGAGTAGAATATGGAATCAGGAAAGCTGGGTAAGGCGGCATGAGTAAGATTTGGTTAAGTTGAGAAGATGGCGTTTCAGTGGGTGTGGCACAAAGTGAGCAAAGTTCTGGATGGTAAATAAACATAGCTGGTTCCAAGGATAGTTAAGAACCCATCTTGATGAAATAGACTATGTAGAAGAGTTATGGAAGGAGATATTGAAGCCAGAATCAGGGAGGGGTCTGGAATACCATAAATAGTTCATCAGTTGTGTGGTTCATTCTTTTAAAATAAATTTTTATTGGGAATTGAGTGACAGTTTACATGGGAGAAAATCAATTTTACACTCATTGTTTCATTGCAATAATTACAATCTTTTCTGTGCAGCAGCATTCAACAGTATTTGCTTCTATTCCTTCTGTGTTTTTTGTTTGTTTGTTTGTTTCTTTTTGCATTGGGGGGGGGGTGTTCACAAAAACACTTAGGAACATATAATTATTTAACAACCAAAGGGCACATTCAGCAACCCTGCCTCCTGACCACCAGCCCTCAGTTCCTCTCTTTCCATGAATCTAGAGTCCTCAGCTGCCTTATCTCTACATGTCCTCATCTCTGCCTCCATCTGGTGTCACTGATTCTCTGGATAGGGTCCCACATTCTGCTAGTGCTCCTCTCCCTTGATGGTCCTAGGGTCCTCTGTTCCTGGACTATAAGGTTAACTACTCCCCACTTTTTTTTTTTTTTTTAATAAAACTTCTACCTTTACAGTTGTGAGAGTTGCAATTAGTCATGATAACAATTATTCACTATTGAATCATAAGAATCTTATCTACATCTCTTTTCACCAGATCTAGACAAGACGAAAACTATTCAGTGGGGATTCTATCCTGCAACACACACTCTAAAACTAAACTCCCTCTTGAAAACTTGTAAGCCTTTATAGAACCCCATTTTAGGTAATCAATGTCTAAGTTGCCTGTCCCTATCAACCCTGTTTATAGAAGAGATAGGATTGATACTTGATGTGAAGCTTCCTTCCCTCTCAGTTGGTATTTTGAGCTTCTACATCCATAAGTATTGTAGCAATTTACACTTGTTTCCTTTATAAAAATTTTTTTTAAATATATTTCTCTAGTTGAGAGCTGATCATCAAGCCTTCAAGGCTAGGTCGAATGAGTACTATCTACAAGTTTGGGCATTCTTGTGCATCTGCCCTCAGTTCATAGCAGCTGGACTCTTTACTCTCAACTCTAGCCTGAGGTGGCTATGATCTTGTTCATGGGCTCAGGAGTCCCCAAGTCTCACCACACTTCAGACTATGTAGTTCATTTTTTTACTCAAGACAAACTTACTAAGGTTCAAGACTGTCGATCTTTTGGTTAATGATTGAGTGCTAAGAGTTTGTGTCATCCAGGAATCTTTAGTCTAGGGTGTTGTTGTTGTTAGGTACCATCGAGTTGGTTCCAACTCATAGTGACCCTTTGCACAATAGAATGAAACACTGCCTGGTCCTGCACCAACCTCACAGTCGTTACACTTGGACCCATTGCTGTTGCCATTGTACCAATCCATCTCATTGAGGGGGTCTTCCTCTTTTTTTCTGACCCTCCACTTTACCAAGCAATAAATAACATAAAAAACACAAATGTTATTTATTGCTTGGTAAAGTGGAGGGTCAGTGATAAAGAGGAAGACAAGATGGATTGGTGTTATTTATTCCTTCCAATGTTGGCGACTGACAAATATTCAGAATGGGGAATGGCAGACAAAGGTAGTGGAGTGAAATTAGGGACATATTGATAAGGAAGACCCTAAGATGTCTCCTAAACAGATTATATTTTAACAATTTTTATTGTGTCTGTTATGCATCAGAAATGGTTAAATTTGCTATACCTGTAGTGACCCTTCACTAGAGACAGACACTTCCAAAGAATGCAATAATAAAATAAGGCCTTGCTTCTTTCCTTAAAAAGCGTAATTAAGGGTAATACATGGAGGGGATTGTAATCATTGTAGTGAAGCAAAGTATATAATTTGATGAATGTAAAAACTGATGATCTGCTCTGTAAACCTTCACTCAATTCACAGTAAAAAAAAGTTTAAAAATAAATTTTAAATAAAGCTTAATTGTTGTTGTTGTTAAATGCTGTCGAGTCCGTTCTGATCCATAGCAACCCTGAACAGGGTTTCCAAGGCTGTAAATCTTTATGGGAGTAGATAGCCTCATCTTTCTCCCGTGGAACCACTGGTAGTTTCAAACTGCTGACCTTGTAGTTCACAGCCTAATTCGTAACTACTACGCTACCAGAGCTCCATAATTAAGGGTCAGTAACTCGATAAGACATATTATTAAATATATCAAAAAATTTAAATATTTAAGGCAATTTATTTAGCAATATATATAAAGTTTTGATACATTTTATAATCATTTTTCTGAATTCCTTCTCTGGCATTTCCAAAGCCTGCTCATCTTCCAGTATGGAGTGTAGGTCTACTTCCAGCTCATTTGCCTCAGTCACTTTATCTCGTTTCTTGACATGTGCTGATATGGTCATCTGCTTCTGTTTTTTGGGCATATTCAGGAGTTATCTGTGGCCTTAATACTTAGATGGGTATGTATTTTGGTATTTTCTTATGCTTTCTGATTGCCTCCAGGTAGATGTGATCAGGAAATGAGCTTCCCTTTTCACTCTTCTTCTTAAGAAATTTCAAGATACCACTGTTGGTCATTGTGATGTTACTCAGGATTTCATTTTCAGCCTATTTCCTTTTTTGTCTGCTTGTCCCACTCCACAATCCCCGTTAAGGCCTTTTTTCTAGTTGTAAACAATTCAGGACCACCTGTGGCCATTTGGTTTTAATTAGAAACTGTCTCTTTAAATTTCATGGAGATCTGTGCGCATGCGTAGTAGAACCCTTTGAGGGTGGGCCTGGGGTGTCCACTAGCTCTGGCACCCCTATAGTCACCAGAATGGAGGTGCGCAGACAGCAAGGGACCAACGAACAGATACCAAAAAAAAAAAAAAAAAGAATGTCCACACTTCTATCTCCATCTCCACGGCTCTGTCAGGCGTCCGTGGCCACTCCGGTCCTTCCCCCGCTTGGTTTCACCTAAGATGGTGGCTCCTGGAGCAGCTGAGCGTCCCGGACTAGAAAGCAATGGATTTCTTGCTTCTGCCACAAACTCGCCCAGCTGTAAGTCTTACAACTTCTAAATATTCCTTTATATGTGGTTCAGAGTTCGGGGACCATCCCCTGAGCCTGCTTGGTCCTGTATTCTGTGTTGTTGTGGGCGGAGCTCCTCCCTGAACTTCCACCCAATTCACCATCTTGTTTGTTCTCCAGAAATATATATAAGACAAATAAATAGGACACTCATATAATCAGCCATATAAAATATGTAAGTATAGATTCCAATACCAGAACTCTGTCAGCCAACTGAGTGTACACCTCAAACAGTCAGATTTTTGAAACACCTACGATTATGGATTACATTTTTCACTTTTCAACCAGATGCTGACCACTGGATAAAGAGACACAACTTAAAAATGGCTTTAGGTGTTTCTCTTCTCTTTATGTCAAGAAAGGGAAACTATTGTGGAGAAACTACCAGATTTAGATGCATACATATACTAGTTATGATTCTTTTCAGCACATTGGAATTTAACTGTCTACATCCCAGATGAGTATGAGTAATAAACTAAAACTAAACCCACTACCATCACGTCAATTCTGACTCACAGTGGCTCTATAAGACCAGAGTGGAACCACTCCTAGGGTTTCCAAATTGTTAATCTTTGTGGAGAAGATGGCTACATTTTTCTTCCATGGAGCGGGAGGTGGGTTTGAACCACTGACATTTCAGTTAGCAGCCCAATGTTTAATACCAACTTCACTAAAGGTCCTTGGCATGAGGAAATGAAGTACAAAATTAACAGATGCATGGAATATGTTGACAATTCCTGTTGGTCACTCTAAATTCAAAGTCATTGCCTGGTGTAGGGCAATGGGAATGGGGAAGAAAAGGTCCTAATCAGAGCAATGGATTGGTGGTAAAAGTTACAGAATGTGACCACTGATCAGACAAGGGAGGAAGAGAGAGGCAGAGTGTAGATAACTGGGAGAAACATGCTATCTTTACACATAGGGGACACTTGAGTAAATCCTCCCACATATCAACCTTCTTTGACTGGGAAGGTTGTCTTTAGCAAATATGAACACAGAACATGGATGTGACTTTGAACTAGCCATCCTGGGATATCAGATATGTGTCTGAGAATCTGTTTGGAGAGGTGAGCTCCACAGATTTCTTTTAGGGAGGCTGCTCCAAACCTGCCATTTTCCCAGGGCTGCTGTTGAGAACAAGGAAGTTCTGCCTCTCTTGCTCCCTTGTCTGATCAGTGATCACATTCTAAAACTTGGTCTTCTCAAGTGCTGGAGGGTAAGGGGACGAGAAAGGCTTCCTATAGGGATTGGAGCATCCCAACAATAGTCTTTCTTTTGTCCTCAGACCTTGTCTGAAGGCCAGCCTGTGATCTGTTTGTAGACTGACTTTCCGGTGGGGAGTTCAGCATGATTTATCTAGAAAGAGAAGGAGCTTGCTCAGAATCGTTTTATGTTAATTACCTAAC
This sequence comes from Chrysochloris asiatica, assembly GCF_000296735.1. NCBI lineage: Eukaryota > Metazoa > Chordata > Mammalia > Afrosoricida > Chrysochloridae > Chrysochloris > Chrysochloris asiatica. The sequence continues at coordinate 679,769 of NW_006408904.1, forward strand.
TTTCTGAAGGCTGGCTTGAAGTGGCTTGGTTGATGTTCAATGGAGGAGTTTCTGGCCAAGAAAGCAGGCAGAGAGATGACTTGAAGCAGATCTTTTGCTAATCTGAAAGTCAGATGGGGAACCAACACTGCTATCTAATTCCTCATTGTACAATAGAAGCATAAAGACAGCCACCTCCACAAGGGTTGAATCAAGTTAATTTAACATTAATCAGGAGGAAGCATGGCAAATAGCTGTTGAATCTGGGTAAATCTGACCACCAGCTTGCATGAAATATTTCTGTATTTTATTCCCCATGTGTTTTTAATTCACCAGGTAATTAATTCCTTGCTCTGTGATGTTAAAGGTTTATTTCCTATTTCCATAATCTTCACAAACTCACTTATGTGCCCCTGCACCTTGTGTAGTACCTGGCATATAACACACATTTAAAATGTATTTGCTGAGTTAAATGAAATGACCAAAAGGCAAACATCAGGCCTTTGTCTCTACTAGGATGGAGGAGCATTTAAATTCATTCAAAAATATAAAGCCAGCAAGCTGGCCTGGTATCTTAGTTAGGTAGGGTTGCTGTAACAAAAATACAAATGGAAAGTTGTAAAGAATGTAAACTTATTTTCTTGCTGTTCTGTAGGCTGAAGTGTGATTTCAGGGCACTGGATCTAGGGTAAGACTGTTGGGTTTGGGAGAAGATCCCTGTCTCTTTCAGCTTTTCTAGGCAGTGTCTTAGTGACAAGTGGCATTTATCTTCTTCCTTTTGTGCTCAGTTCTGTGTCTGCTCTCCTTTTTATGAATCAAAAGTGACTAGGTTTAGGACACACCCTACACTGACAATGGCCTCATTACCATAACAAGGACTCCTGATGTAGGATCAGTACTGGACTTGGAACCACAAGGCCAGCAGTTCAAACCTACCAGCTGCTCCTTGAAAACCCTATACAGGGTCACTAGGAGTCTGAACCAATCGATGGCACTTAGCAACAACAACAACAACCATCACAAAAAAAAAACAAAAAACAAACCTGTGTTAATAAATGGGATTATATTCACAGGTAAAGGGTTATTTTGAGAGAGAGAGAAAATTCAGTCTATAACATTCCGTCACTTACTTCCCCCCACCTTTCTGCACTCTCAAATTCATGTCCTTCCCACATGCAAAAACACAGTTGCCTCAACACACCTGGTCATTCATTGGAAGAGATAGTGTCACAAGATCTGCTTCTCATTTACTCCTTCCTCAAGCATCCCGTCTGCCCTTCTGTCCTGGAGATGTACTATGAAATAAATGCAAGTGGAAGAAAATGCAGTCCTTTGCAGGACTTTGATACATTTGAAACTAGGCATGTGTAAGTAACCATTTAACAAAGTGCTACTTAGGGAGAGGGATTTAGCACTAGAATGCAAGGCTATCCAGAAAGGTTATCCTGATATACAGGATGGATGCTATGAATTCCCAAGTACACTAGAGACTGGGAATCACATTAGATAAACTGCAAAATGCTATGTTCTTGCTTGTGTTGACAGACAGTGGAAGCAGAAGAGTCTCATATTGTCCTCATCATGGTTATTGTTAAATCCATTACCACTGAGTCAGTGCCCTGCCCACAGGGTTTTCAAGGCTGTAATCACTATAGAAACAGACTACCAGAACTTTCTCTCCGAGAGCAGCTGGCGGGTCTTACTGCAAACCTTCTAGTTAGCAGCCAAGTGCTTTAACCACTGTGCCCTTCAAGTCCATCTCATGTTTAAGTGGCTTCAAAACTTCATGGCAAAATGGAATGAAAAGCTAATGGTATTTTTTCACAAACTCTTTGAAACCCCCTCATATAGCAAAACAAGACAGGTCCTAGTCCTAGAGTCCTAGTGTGACGCTGTGGGATAAGTATTGGACTGCTAACTGCAAGGTTGGTGGTTCAAGCTCACCAGCCGCTTCTCAGAAATCCTATGCAGAGTCGCTAGGGGTCAGAAGCCACTCAATGGCACTTAACACCAACACCAGGCCATCTTCATAATCATTGTTATGCTCAAGCCCATTGTTGAGGCCTCTGTACATTTAGAATGCCTTCCAACCTCATCTTCCAGAACTCTCTAGGGCAAAATTCTGTTGTCATTCATAGGGTTTGCAGTAAGATGGACTGATACTGTGGCCGCAACAAAGAGCTCAAATGCAACAATTGTGAGGCTGCCTCAGGACTGGGCAGTGTTTTCTTCTGTTGTACCTAGGGTTGCTATGAGTCAGAACAGACTTGATATCACCAAATAACAGCAACAAATTTTCTTAAGTAGATTGTCAGGCTTTTATTCCTGGTCTCTCTTAGTCTGAAAGTGCCACTGTTCACCATGGGTGATGCTGCTGGTATTTGAAATAATAGTGTCATCGCTTCCAATATCATAACAACATGTAAGTCACCATAATACAACAGACCCACAGATCAGTGGTGGTCAGAAAGAAGAAGATGCTCAAAATAAAACTTAAAGTAACCCTGGTTTCCAAAGAGCAGTCTTGATATACTTCTTCCAACACAGATTTCTTTGTTCTTTTGGCAATCCATGCTACTTTTAAAGCATGAACTTACACACACAATGATGGCGTATATATTAAAGGAGCATAGGAGTTAATAGAAAGAGTTCTCTATGGTCAAAGCAAGAACAATTTAAGCAACAAAATTAATAAAGTGGTATTGGTATTGGTAACACTCCAAGTGTTAAATAAATACCCATAAGACCATATTAATATTAATAAATGATTGAATAAATAAATAATAGATAAGAAAGAGATAAATCTCCCATGCAGAAAAATTACAAATAAAGCAGGTCTATTCTCCACCCTCAAGGAAACAGAACATTGCTCCCCACTCCTTACATATTAGTTGCACAAAGTGACTTCTTTTCAGAGAATACAACATGGAAAGGGAGAAAATGGTGGCTTTACAGTAGAGAAGAAACCTGACACACAATACTTCAGCCAAATGATCAAGGTTAACATGAACAGTGATAAGTCACATTGATAGTGTGAACCTTTAGTGTGTGATGTAATTTAAATGGTACTTTACCTCTGTGGTCGTTCTCCAAAAACTCATGTTTCTGTTGTCGATTCCAACTCATGATAACCCTATGTATTAGTGTTTTCTTGGCTGCGTGTGTTGGAACTCTCAACCTTTTAGTTATCAGTCAAGTACAAACCTTTTGCTCCACACAGAGACCTTCCCCCCAAACCCATAAACCTAGTCTAATCATGAGAAAAACACCAGGAAAATCTCAATGGAGGGTTGTCCTATCAGACTCATCAAAAACCAAACTTCCCTCCAAGACAGACTCAATGGGAATACACGAGCAGACATGCACTCTGAGTGGTGACCACGTTTGTCACCAATAAGGGGAAGTGAGGGAAAAACATCAATGAAGCAGTGAGCTAAGCCCTACAACGTTCAATAGACTCCTGTGAACCCAGGTGGAGACGTGGTTGGCCAGCAGTGTGGCAAGACCTGGGGACTCTTGGGTCCAGAGTCAGTAACATACCCACAGAGGACTAGAGTGGAGAGTGAAGCATCCAGCTGATAAGAAGAGAGAGCATAAACACAAGAACACCCACACTTGCAGATAATACCCACTTGACCTGACTTCAATGGCTGGATGATCAGAGCTCAACTAGAAGAAGAAAGAAGAGGAAAACAAGAGTAGTCTGATATAATTTGATGAACTTGACCTACACCTATAGATGCAGTACCTCAAAAGAGGGAACAAATCTTTATAGTGAGGATCGTTCCCACCCTCTCCACACACAGAATAGACAGTGATGGGCAACTTGGACATTGGCTACCCAATATGGGGCAGAGGGTCTACAAAGGCAAGAAGAGACTGGCTTACAAGCTTTCAAGAGGGAGCCTAGATCCAGAGGGCATGGA
>NW_006408904.1:685198-686505 GCF_000296735.1 Chrysochloris asiatica
AAAAATAAAATTTGATGTAAGAAACTCCATTGACCAGTCTTGCACTTTGAATGGATCATTGACTCAGGCTTGATCTTATAATATCATAGGTCCTTTGGAAAATATTGGCTGAGTTAGGTAGCGCTTCCCAATGTTAACATATTTCATTATACTATATGGGGGGAAAAATCCCATTTGCTAATACATCATCAGAAAAGTCTGTAAGTATTGGGGAGCTGCCAAACTCAGAGGGACAAATAAAACCTTTCCAATTTGACTTCTAATTCTGATGAGAATTCTAATTTCCCCTTGAAAGCTCTAATTCACAACAAAAAGCAATAGTTAAATTTTTGAAATGGCATGCTCATTTTTAAACTATTGAGACAATATAACCCAATACCTAAGTCCATATAAGTACAGTTTGTCCCTTGTTTTACAACAGGATGGCTAGTTTAGCTGACAGCTTGAATAATACAAGTGTTTGGTCTCTATACAGCATCACATGTCACTATGCAGCAAGTATGCTCTATGCATATTTCCCATATCACCACAGAGAATAGTAAAAGGATTTGTGTTCTCAAGGGTAGGCGTCCTGGTGTGACCCCACAGAATAAGCACTAGACTGATAATGACAAGGTTGGTGCTTTGAACCCACCAGCCATGCCTCAGAAATCCTATGAGTTGAAACTGACTCAAAGGTACTTAACAACAACAACAAGTCTACTCAAGGCTTGATATTTTTAAAATAAATAAATTTTTTACAGTTTCATGTATGTTATTCTTGAGTGAAATTAATCCTTTAAAAAATGTGTATGTAGTTGTTGTTGTTAAGTGCTGTCAACCCAGAACTGTCAAGTCAGTTCAAGCTAGTGAGTTTGAACCACCAATGTGTGGTGGTGCATTAGCCCAGTGCCACACCAGAACTCCACACCCAGTCCAGTGCATTAGCCCACAGTGCCACACCAGAACTCCAGTTGAGTAGGGTTGTAAAAAGGAAGAATATCCCCAAGGAGATGAACTGATACAGTAACTGAAACTGCGGGCTTAAATATGACAACAATTGTGAGGATGGTGGAAGACTGAGCAGTGTTTCATTCTCTTGTCGCTTTCAGTCGGAACTAACTTGACAGCACCTAACTACAACAACAACATGAGTAAAAATAAACAAAACTGTGACTGCTAGTGACAGATAGCCATTCATATGTCAGTTTGTCATACTGTGGTGGCCTGTGTGTTGGTGTGATGCTGGAAGCTATGCCACTGGTGTTTCAAATATCAGTAGAGTCACACATGGTGGATAGGTTTCAGTGGAGTTTTCAGTTTAAGAA
>NW_006408904.1:688239-689026 GCF_000296735.1 Chrysochloris asiatica
CTGCAATGAAAGCTTTGGCAAAAAACAAGCCTCCAAGGATTGATGGAATACAAACTGATATCTTTCAACAAACTGATGTAGCAATGGAGACACATACTCATCTATGCCAGGAAATTTGGAAGACCTGGCCAACTGATGGGAAGAGATCCATATTCGTGCCCATTCTAAAGAGAGCTGACCCAACATAATGTGGAATTCATTGAACAATATCATATTATCACATGCAAGTAAAATTTTGATGAAGATAATGAAAAACTGCTGCAACAATACATCAACAGAAAATTGCCAGAAATTCAAGTCAGATTCAGAAGAGAACATAGAACTAGGAATTTCATTGCTGATATCAGATGGCTCTCTGCTGAAAGCAGAGAATACCAGAAAGATTTTTACTTGTGCTTTATTGATAATGCAAACAAAGCCTTTCAACGATGTAGATCCTGACAAACAAACTGATAACACTGTGAAGAATGGATATTCCAGAACCCTTAATTGTGTTGTTGTTGTTGTGAAGTGCTGTCGAGTTGGTTCCAACTCATAGGGTTTCCGAGGAGCACCTGGTGAGCTTGAACCACCGACCTTGCAGTTCAAACAGCTTTGCAGTCTGGTGCATTAACTCACAGAGCCACACCTGGCTGATTGTTGTTGTTGTTAGGTGCCATCAAGTTGGTAGCGAAGCTATACACAACAGAACGAAACACCGCCCGGACCTGGGCCAACCTCACAATTGTTGCCACGCTTGAACCCATTGATGCTGCCACTTTCCCAATCCATCTTGCCTGGGGGTCTT
>NW_006408904.1:690496-692293 GCF_000296735.1 Chrysochloris asiatica
AGACTTTTTCTTTCATACTTCAAACATCGGATCAGTTCCTGGAGAAGGAATCCATGCTTGGTAAAGCAGAGAGTCAGCAAAAAAGAGCAAGTCCCTCAGTGAGATGGACTGACATAATGGCTGCAACCATGGGCTCAAACAGAACAATAATTGTGAGGGTGGTACAGGACCAGCCAGTGTTTCATTCTGTTATATACAGGGTCACTGAGTCAGAGACGAATCGATGACATCTACAAAATAACAATTTGTGCCACCACCTGGATTCATGCTTAAGGAACCAGCAATTTTACCAACCATTGCTTTGCAGAGGTTAAAATAGATGGGTGACATGAGAAGATAGTTTATAGCAGATGCTTAAGTCAGCAGTACAAAAGGCTAGATTGATGGGGAGAGACTGGAGCCAGAGAGATGAGTAGCGCCTGCTCAGAAGAGTTGGGGACTTTCAATCACTGACAGGTGCTCTGTTCCTACCTACTTCTTGGCTTGCTTTCTGTATTGGTAGACCTGCCAGCCCAAGAATAGTCCCTGCCTGTGGGTCACTGTGGATATATTAGGATATGGGCACATGGGTAGATAATAAGGCAGAGACTATGCTCTTGTGTTGTGAACTAGAGAGCCAAAATCTTTGGGTGCATCTTTACTGGGATGAGTACTTCTAGGACCCTAGTGAGTCAGTTATTCACTAAAAGGAAGATCTGCCAGCCTTCTCCAGAGCCTACCTTGGAGCCATGACCTAGCATTCATACTAATGGTGTGGTCTCCCCATTGTTCCCTGCAAAGGATGTCAGGCTTCTGTTTTCCCACAGGTACTCTGAAGCCAGAGTGAGCTTTCTGAAGGCAAATTTGATAAGATCACAGCCACATTTAAACTCCTACAATTTTGTCTTCTCTTGTGTCTGCTTGTACTCCATGTTCTAGTACCCAGGCCTCTACTTCCTCCCACCTGCCACACACTCTCCTGCCTCTAGGCCTGTGTACAGGTCATTTGTCTACCTAGAATGGCGCCCTATCCCAAACACACCCAGTTAACTTATCCTTCAGGTTTCAAATGGGGTATCACTTCTTCTAGGGATCTGCTGACCCCTCCTCCCAGATCGGGGCCTCTGCCATCTTTAGGTACTCTCTGAACCCCCATTCGACTGGACTATAGGCTGTAGGTGGTTGGGGCTATGTCTGTCTTATTCACTTTAATATGTCTGACTCCTAGCCACTGCCAACCCCTTATCTGTCAGTAGAGAGGGCATGGCCTATCTTTATTCTGATGCTGCTTTGCTCATAACTCCATAAATCTCAGGGTCTTAGGACCTAGGGTCTCAAGTCAGAAAACCAACAGCAGAAATAGACAGTTATTCTGAACAGATATAGGAAAGTGGGTTCTAGAGTCAGACAAACTGAGTTCAGAAGAACTGAAGCTTTCTTTCTGTAGCACCTGGTAGAAATCTCTGTTCCTCATTATTCCCTTCAACAACATGGGGATAATACCAGTATGTCCAGCCCAAGGTGTTGTAAGAACTAAAGGACATCATGTATGATGTAAAGCAACCTGGCACATAGTTACCATATAAGGACACGTGACTCTCATGCTCCCATTACTGTTATTTTTCTGTCTTTCTACTGTCTGTCTTTGACCCTGCCATTTGGTCAGTGCTACCTCTGCATTCCACACTCCAGGTAACTTTGTGGCCACAGCTGCTGTTGTTGCTGTCCCCCACTTGTATCCTGTGTCCTATTGGCCTTAGATTAAGAAGGTGTGTGGCAGGGTTGTATTCTTTCACCATACTTATTCAACCTGTATGC
>NW_006408904.1:692954-700247 GCF_000296735.1 Chrysochloris asiatica
TAAGGTGGAGGGTCAGAAAAAAAGAAGAAGACTCCCAACAAGATGGATTAGAAAAGTGGCAAACATCAACGGGCTCAAGTGTGACAACAGTAGTAAGGTTGGCCCAGGTCCGGGCAGTGTTTCGTTCTGCTGTGCATAATAAGGACACTATGAATCAGTACCAACTCAGTGGCACCTAACAACAACAACATTGACCTTAGAAGCCCTTCAGCTGGGCCCTAACTCTTGGCCCTTTGGATCAGAAACACATATACTGACCTCAGCATAGGTGTTGGTCTCAGACAGACCTCTTGCTGGTACATGGGCTTCTGCAGATCTATTCTAGTTCTCTTGACCTGACCTCAGGTATGCAATGGAAAGAACCACATTGATGTTTTTTCCTTTCCCTGTGTTCTGGTGTGACCCACCCAGCCCTAACTACAGCTAGGGCCAGTGGGATGATACTCCTGATCTTTTCAGACTGGGGCACAGGGTTAGGAGAAAGTCTGGGTGGTACAAATGGTTAAGCATTCCACTACTAAATGAAAGAAGTCCTGGTGTGGGGCTGTAGGATAAGGGCTGAACTGTTGAGCACAAGGCCGGTTGTTCGAATCCACCAGTCACTCCTTGGAAGCCCTGTGCAGTGCCACTATGAGTCAGAACTGACTCAAAGACACTGAACAACAACATAAATGAAAGGTTGGCAGTTTGAATCCACCCAGAAGGGCTTTGAAAGACAGGCCTGGTGATTTCAGAAAGATCACAGTCTTTGAAGACCCTATGGAGTACAGTTCTATTCTGACATGGAGTAGCCATGAGTTAAAATCAGCTCTACAATAACCAGTTACGAGTTACAGGGTCAGGGAGGAATCACATGACTTACACAGGTGAAAGCATTTCCCTTAGAGTGAAGAATGGTTTTAGATTCCAATGAACCCCAGCCCCCAGGGCCCTCTCAATTTCTTTCCAGAAACTGCAGGGCCACTTCTGACCTGGCTCTGCCCCCTAAGGCAAGCAGGTATCTTCATCCCATCATGGTCTTCATTCACACTCATTCAGCAACACAGGTCCTGCGCTGCTCCTGAGAGGCAGGTGAAACTTACTGTCAACGCTCTTTCTGTATCCTTATCTCTGATTGGGGGATGAAAGACTTTGTCTGCCATTAAAGGGGTTTCAGCAGCAGCTGGTATGAGAGGGAGCGGTCCATAGTCCCAGAGGTCTCTGGAGGTCAAGGACCCAGAAACATGTGTACAGGGAGGTCTAAGATCTCTGGTCCACAGCAGGGTGAACAAATATGTGCATAAAACTCTAATAAAATGATGAGTCATTTTCTAAGCATTACTACACTTGATCCTCACCACACCATAATAAGGTCTGTTATTTTTTTGTTAACCAACTCGTGCCATTGAGTTGGTTCTGACTCATAGCAGCCCTGTCTAGGATTTCTTAGGAGCAGCAAGTGAGTTTGAACCGCTGATCTTTCAGTTAGCAATCCAGTGCTTATCCTACAGCACCACACCAGGGTTCCTTGTCATACAAATTAATACGGCCTTGATGCACATTTATGTCTTACCTTAAAATAATTCAGTATAGGCCATGTAACACTATACTGTGTGTGTGAATTCTTCTAAGACTTTTTTGACTCAATACTTATCTTCCTCTGTAGAAGTATAGATTTCTCTCTGTAGTTGAATGGAACTGTAGTTTATTCATACATTTAGTTTACTAGAGTATTATAAAAACGAATACAACATGTTTATTCACTACTGATAGACACTGCTTCTGTGGACATTTTTGTACATGTTTCTGGGTATGCATATGCATGAGTATTTTTTTTTTAATGTGGATGGTGGCTTGCTTAATGATTGTTGTTAAGTGCCGTCGAGTCGGTTCCGACCCATAGCGACCCTGTACAGGGTTTCCGAGGGTGTAAATCTTTACGGGAGTAGAAAGCCTCATCTTTCTCCCGCGGAGCAGCTGGTAGTTTCGAACCGCTGACCTTAAGGTTTGCAGCCCGATTCGTAACCACTACGCTACCAGAGCTCCTTGCTTAATGATTAGCATTCTTAAATAATAAAATAATACAAAGAAGAATGCCTCTGAATGTACCCCATATAGCAAGTATAAGTATTGTTTTTGTTTTGAAAAAGGACAAGCATTGTTTTCTGAAGTATTTGTTTGTGTTATCTCTCAACCTCTATACATGTACTCATGTATTCATTCACACACACCAGTTATCCCATCACATACATTTTAGGACTATATGTTGCCATGTGAACAATACCCCCCTGAGTTCCTGGGCACAGGAACACTGCAAATACTAGTGAATGTGCATGTGGACATAGGTGTGCATACACGCTGGATCTTAAAATAAGGATTCTTTTATTGTTTTTCTGTGGGTGAAGCTCAAAGCCTGAAAGTCATGAATATATGTAAAAGGAATTGCGACAACATAGAGAATATGTATTTTCAGCTTTATTAATGATATTAATGATGACTTCCTTCCTTTTTTTTATTGCAATGAAACAAAATACTATTTATTGAATATAAAACTTATAATCTGCCCTGTAAATTTTCAATTAATTCACAATAAAATAAGTGAATACAATTAAGTGCCGTAAAGTCAGTTCTGACTCATAACAACCTTGTATAGGGTTTCTGAAGAGAGACTGGTAAGTTTGAACAGCAGAACTTGTGGTTGAAACTAGCCTTGCAGTCTAGTGCTTATCCTACATTGCCACAAAGAATGGCCAAATAAACATTTTGATTCACAGTTGGAAGCTGTAGTTTCAAAGTGTGCAGCTCCTTCAACTGTGATGAAAAAACGTGGTAGATGAAGTTTTTGGTGTTAAGTTCTGTAGAATGGGTTCCTACTCAAAGTGACCCTGCAAAGGATTTCTGAGAAGCAGCTAGTGGCCCATCTTGTGGTTTCCAGTCCAGTACCGTTTTGTTTCATTGCACCACACCAGAAGAGCAGCAGAATTCATGCAGTCAGTTTGGAATTCTGTGAGGAAATAATAAGTCTAAGAATTATGGTTATAATTATAAAGAAGAGTTTTTACTAATGCCAAACCTGCAGCTCCAAACTCAAGTAGATTCTTCTAAGGATAAAAAGAGCGGTTTGTTGTATATCTACCATTTAATCACATAACCACATAAAAATTATGATCAGCCTCAGCAGAGAGTTACAAATTATACATATTTTCATTCTAAATTATGTATGTTTTACTTTCTTCATATAGAATCCTATCCATGGATTACTCAACTGAGAGGCATTGTACAAATGCCAAGATTGTATTCAGATACCATAAACCTAAAACATGTATTTTAAATTCCTTTTCAAACATTTAAAAAAATAAATTTCATTTTTACTCAAGTGTACATAAATCTTTTATATTTCCCCATATCTCACCTTTCATTTCTAACATAATTTATTTCTTGTTTTTATTTATGCTTCAATAGTCTGCCTATGTTATTTGTGGGTTTTAAAATTTATTTCACTTACATACAATAAAATTACATAGATATTAAGGGTACACCTTCATGACATAAGAATATGTTGGCATCGGTATTAACACTAACCCAGTCAGGACATAGACTATTTCCATCACCCCAGAGGCAACCATTTTTCTGATCCTATCACTATCTTAATTTTGCATGCCTAGAATATTCACACTAATGGATTCATTCAGTATATACTCTTTAGGGTCTAACACCTTTTATTTAGCTTAATATAACAACAAGGGTGAGTCAAAGATTATCCAAATCCAGTTACATTAAAATGCTTGTCCAAGCCTATAGCCGATGAAAACATTGAACATATATGTCAAATGATTCTGTTGAATGGACTAGTGACAAAGGCAGATCATCGCAAATCATCCATGGCTCTGGATAATAATAATATCCAGAATAACCCATGACATAATCCATAGAATAATCCATGACAGACTTGGGTTGCGAAAAGTTTATGTGAGATGGGCACCAAAAGAACTCACAGAAGAGCATAAACAGAAGCATCTGGACATCTGCAAACAATATTTGGATCAATATTTAAAGGAAGGTAAAGATTTCTTTTAAAAAAATCATTATTGGTGATGAACATGGAAAAGTCAACCATCAGCTGGAAAATTGATGCTTACAGTTTTCTGGGATTCTCAAGGGCCAGTATTGGAACATTAGCAGGAAAAAAAATTCAATGATCAGCAATATTTGTTGCAGTAAGATGCTCACTGAAGAGCTGAAGCCTAAACTTTGCATTAAACATAGATTGTTACCCACAGGAATTGCGATCTTGAATGAAAATGCACATTGCACACCTCTGCCCACACTATTGACACTGTGCAAAAACATCATTTTGCAGTGTTAAAGTTCCACCCTATAGTCCTGATCTTGCTCCATAGGACTTTCATATGTTTGGTCCCCTGAAATCAGTCCTTCAAGGTCACAGATTCACTTCTGTTGAAGAAGTGAAGACAGGAATGCATTAGTGGTCCACAGCTAATCCTAAGACATTTTAAATAAGGAAATAAGAAAGCTTGTTGACAAATAGACAAAGTGTATTGAAAAGCAAAGTGATTATGTTGAAAAATGATGTATTTGTCTTTTCTAAAAGTTTATTGGGGTCCTGGTGTGACACTGTGGGATAATGCGCTGGACCACAAGGTGGGTTTGAACCTCAAGGTCGGTGGTTTGAACTTACTAGTGGCCTCAGAAACCTTACACAAGGGCCACTATGAGCCGAATGGACTCGATGGCACTTAACAACAACAACAAAAATTGATTAAAATAAATTTTACTGTTAGCGGGCAGATAATTTTTAACTCACCCTCATATCTGGCATCCATATATTTTGCTGTGTATGTTAGCAGATCATTGTGATGACTTATTTTCCAACGTGGTTTTAGATGCCATTTACATTTATATTTTAAAATTTACATTTATCTTATTTAGCATTTGTTTTCCTTTTTTATAATTGACTAATAGTGAATCTGGTAACGTAGTAGTTATGAATCGGGCTGTGAACCGCAAGGTCAGCAGTTTGAAACGACCAGCTGCTCCGCGGGAGGAAGATGAGGCTTTCTGCTCCTGTAAAGATTTACAGCCTCAGAACCCCTGATCAGGGTCGCTATGGGTCGGAACCAACTCGACAGCACTTAATAACAACAACAACAGATAGTGAATCCTGGTGTGGCACCGTGGGTTAATGTGCCAGACTGCAAAGCCGTTTGAACTGCAAGGTCAGCAATTCAAGCTCACTAGATGCTCCTCAGAAACCCTATATAGGGTTGCTATGGGTTAGAACCAACTCGACGGCACTTCACAACAACAACAACAATAGCAAATCTTAAGGAGCTCTGGTAGACTAGTGGTTATGAGTCAGGCTGCTAACCTCGAGGTCAACAGTTCGAAACTACCAGCTAGCTGTTCCACAGAAGAAAGATGAGCCTTTCTGCTCCCATAAAGATTTACAACCTTGGAAACCCTATACAGGGTGGCAATGAGTCGGAACCAACTCCATGGCACACCACCACCAGCAGCGGCAGAGAGTCCTGGTGTAGTACTACTGCCTAATGTTCAAACTCACCAGCTGTTCCTCAGAAACCCTATCCCAGGTGGCTGTGAATGGAACAGACTCGACAGCACTTAACAACAAAAAGGAGTGGAAGAGAGCTCCTGAATGGTTCAAATGATTAATGTATTTGACTACAAATCAAAATATTGGAGGTCTGAGTCCACCCAGAGGTGTCTTGGAGGAAAATCCTGCTTATCTACAAAATCATCCATTGACACCCTTTTCGAGCAAATCTCTAGTTTAACATAGTTTAACATCCACCTTGCGATGCAGTCAACTTCACAAAGACTGCTTTTGTAGTAGTAAACAGTTTTCTCATTATAGTTTTAAGAGTCACCTCCCAGATTACTAATGTGTTTAAGCCATTTATGCTTGTTTTTCTGTGAAGTATTTGACCCACTTTATTTAGACCACAAGGTTGGTTTGTACTGCAAGGTCAGCAGTTCAAACTCACCAGTCACTCCTCAGAAACCCTACACAGAGTTGCTATAAATCCAAATCAACTCCACTGCATTTAACAACAGCAACAACAGAACTATTCCAGATAGAACCCTTTGTCTGTTTGTAAGTGTTGCAAATAACTTCTCTGAATGTGCTTTTCTTTTCATTGCTTTAAATGATCCTATTGATGACCAGAAATTCAAGAGTTTGTTGTTGCTGTTGTGTGGAACAGCTGGTAGTTTCAAACTGTTGACCTTGCAGTTTGCAGCCTGATTTGTAACTACTACGCTACCAGAACTACCAGTTGCTCTGTGGGAGAAAGATGAGGCTTTCTGCTCCCGTAAAGATTTACAGCCTTGAAACCCCGGAAACCCTGTGCAGGGTCACTATGAGTCGGAACCGACTCCAGGGCACATAACAACAACTCTATTAAGTTACCTAACTTGGGTAGGACCTGGAGTTTACCTCAGTTTCTCAACCCCAAAATTTGAGAAATTTATAAAACTGACCTGACCTTCATTTACTACTCTTGGCTCAACCCTTTATCTAGATATTGAGCTATCTTTTCCTTATATTTTTACCAGCTCAAGAATGCATTTAAGTGGATTGGCAAATTGATCTAGCATTTTTAGTTATATTTAATGGGAAGCTGGCTCAGGTACCTAATCTACCATGTGACTAGTGGTGGTGGTAGTTATGTACGGTGGAGTCAGTTCTGGCTCATAGCAACGACCCTCCATAGGTTTCTGAGGCTGTAAATCTACGGGAGCAAAAAGCCTCATCTCTCCTCCACTAGAAAATTTGAACTGCTGACTTTGGAATTGGCAGCTCAATGCATATTCCACTATGATACCAGAGGTCCTCAGAAATTTAAACTTTCAATTGTTATATTTTAATTCTAGAAGATCTATATTACTCTTTTTCATATCTACTTGTTATTTTATATAATTCATTATTCCTTTCTCAGTTTTCAATCCTTGTTTGTATTTGCTATCTTTTTAAAATATATATACTAATTTTATAACCTGTACTTTGTAATCATTCCAACAGAGTCATGGTGTAGAACTGTAGGATCAGCACTGGACTGTGAATTACAAAGTTGGTGGTTCAAACCCACCAGCTGCTCCTTGAAACCCTATAAATGGTTGCTGTGAGTCAGAACTGATATATATATATATATATATAGTTGGTTTGAACCTCAAGGTTAGCAGTTTCAAGTTCACCAGCTGCTCTTCAGAAACGTTATATAGGTTGCTAAGGGTCAGAACCAACTCAAAGTCACTTAACAACAACAACAACAA
>NW_006408904.1:700737-702332 GCF_000296735.1 Chrysochloris asiatica
TTTTCTAAGGAGAGGCTAGAGGGTTTGAACCACTGACCTTGTGATTCAAACTGTCCTTATGGTTAAGTGCTGATCCTACAGTGCCACACCAGGAATCCATATATCTAGAGAGAGAAGGGAAAGAGAGATTGAAATTTACTTCAAGGAATTGACTCACAAGATTGTGAGGGATTAACAAATCCAAATCTGTAGGTCAGACAACAGGCTGGAGATTCCTACAGATTTACCTCCTGAGAAGACTTAATAGTGGGTTGATCTGGTAAAATATCAACTTGTAGTCTGAAGACAGAACACACCCTAGGAAAACTCCTTTATTTATGCTTTATTTATGATTGATTGAGGCCTGACCACATTATGAATGTAATGTACTTTACTTGAGATCAACTGACTTAATCTATGGTGCTGTAGGATAAGCACTGAACCACTAACCAAGGTTAACAGTTCAAACCCACCAGTTGGAACCAACTCAATGACACTTAATAGCAATAACAATTAGTTTATAGTAGCAACTAGACTAGCATTTTACCAAACAACTGGACTTAATTACCTAGCCAAGTTGACACATAAAATTAACAAGTTTTTAATAGAGGATATAGCTATTACTCAACCAGGTGATTATATACACTACCAACATGAATTCACTTTATAACTAATTTTTTTGGATATTGTTCATTTATCCCTGATATTTAGAATATCCTCCTTTGATATACACAGGTATAGAATTATATTTGGTTTTCTTTGGGTGCAGACATGCTACTTGTATATAGGGTGAATTATATCATAAATGCCATTTATGCATTTTCAACTTGTAGAAAATCATGGAAAGTTTAATTGTGAATATAAATGTAAAAACAAAAGAAATGACAAGACATCTCAAAAATTAGGTAGAAAGAGGGTGAAAAGTCATAGGAAAAAAGATATGCCTTAATTTCCTATTTACTAGTAGGTATTTTTGAGAAACTGGTTAAGTTCATGGATCAAGAAAAGGAAAGTTTTATTAGGTAAGGATGAAAATGTCTTGAATGCTTTGTGAAGTGAGCATAACCCTCATACAAAAACAAGGTAAAGACATCACTAAAAAGAAAATCATAGAACAGTATCCTGGTATGGCACTGTGGGTTAATGCACCAGACTGCAAAGCCATTTGAACTGCAAGGCTGGCGGTTCAACCTCACCAGTCACTCCTTGGAAACCCTACAGAGGGTTGCTATGGGTTGGAACCAACTCAATGGCACTTAACAACATAACAACATCTCTCATGAACATACATACAAATATTCTCAACAAAATCCTAGCCAATAGAATTCAACAACATAGCAAAAAAATAATACATCATGACCAAGCAGGATTCATACCTGGGATGCAAGGATGGTTTAATATTAGAAAAACAATCAATGTAATCTACCATGTAAACAAAACAAAGGAAAAGAACCACATGATCATATTGATTGATACTGAAAAGGCATTTGACAAAATCCAACATCCATTCCTCATAAAAACACTCAGTGAAGTAGAAGTTGAAGGGAAATTGGTCAACATAATTAAAAGCATATATAATAATCCAACAGCAACATTACTCTCAATGGAGAGAAACT
>NW_006408904.1:703397-705479 GCF_000296735.1 Chrysochloris asiatica
AAAAAAAAACAACAAAAAAACTAAACATGGATTAAAGAAAGGCTGTTCAAGCCTACCAGTCATTCCACAGGAGAAAGATGAGGCTTTCTACTCCCACAAAGATTTAAAGTCTCAGAAACCCTATACAAGGTCACTATGAGTTAGAACTGACTCAATGTTACTTAACAACAGAATTATAAATATCATCAGTGAAATAATAGGGACAAATTTAGGGTCTCTAATACATACTATAAATATACTCTCAGACATTACTAAAAACATACAAATAGTAGAAGATAAAATAAATATCTGGGACCACCTAAAAATTAACATTTATGTGCATCAAAAATGTTTGCCAAAAGAGTAAAAAGGGAGCCCACAGACTTGGGAAATTTTTTTTTCAATGACATATCAGAGAATGAACGAATCTCAAAAATTTGTAGAAAACTACAGCACCTCTAAGAGAAAAAGCCAACCTGCCCAAGGAGAAAATCCTAAAAGCAGCCAGGGAAAAGAGAGTGTTACTTACAAAGGCAAGCAAATCAGATTAAGCTCTGACTTCTCAGCAGAAACCATGCAGGCAAGAAGGCAATGGGGAGACATATATAAATCCCTAAAACCAAGAATCATCTAGCCAGCAAAACTGTCAATCAAATACAGTGGTACAATCAAAACATTCCAGAATAAACAGAAGCTAGGAGATTTTGTCAAAACCAATCCAGCACTTCAAAACATCCTAAAGGGAATTCTTTGGAATGAAAACCAGCAAGAACAAACAACAACCAGAGATTGACAGACATGGCAACACCATCAGAACTCAGTCCACAGCAGAGTTCAGAACAGAACAAAATTACAAAAGTGAATTTAGAGGACCTGTGAAGCCAATCAAAGATCAAAATATTAACAATGTCAAAGAAGGGAAAAATATAGGAACAGAGATCCAGGTGGTAAGAAGGCCGGATATATTGCAGTATAGAATAGACTGTCTTAAATGCAGGAAAAACTTAATAGACTATAGGATAGCTCCAAATAAAATTAATACATCACAATTTACCATGAAAATGAAAATCCAAACAGAACAATGAAACATTAAAACTAAAAAGAAACTGACAAGAATTAGCACAAAAAACATGAACTCAGAACAAGAAGGCATGCAGAACAAAGGAATGAACACCACCACGAAAAATTAACATAATGACAGCAATTAAGTCGTACCAATTGATAATTATACTGAATGTCAGTGGATCAAGTGCACCAGTGAAGAGACAGAAAGTGACAGAAAGGATAAGAAAACAAGACCCTTCAATATGCTGCCTGCAAGAAACACACCTTGCACACAAAGACAAAAACAGACTAAAAGTTAAAGAATGGAAAAAAATATACCAAGCTAACTGCAATAAAACATAAGCAGAAGTGGCAATACTAATCTCTGATAAAATAAACTTTAAACTTTAAAGCAAAAACCAGCATAAGAGATAAAGAAGGACATTATCTCATGATGAAAGCACCATAATTAACATCTACGCTCCCAATGAAAGAGCACCAAGATATATAAAGCAAACCCTACTAGAATTGAAGAAGGAAACAGATAAATCTACAATTATAGTGTGAGATTTTAATATGTCACTTTTGAAAAGGGATAGAACAATGAGAAAGAAACTTGACAAAGTTACAGGGGAACTAAACAGCACAAACAACCAACTTGACCTTATAGATGTGTACAGAGCATTCAACCCAACAACAGCACAATACACATTGTTTTCCAATACATATGCAACATTCTCCAGAATTGACCATGTGTTAGTTCACAAAGCAAGCCTCCATAAATTTGCAACTTCAAAATACTACAAAACATCTTTTCAGACCACAATGCCATAAAACTAGAAATCAACAATAAGAAGACCAAAGAAATAAACTCGAATACATGGAAACCTTATAACACCCTGCTGAAAAGCGACTGGATAATTAAACGTGAATTCACCAAGTTTCTAGAAACAAACAAGAACGAGAACAAAACATACCAAAATCTTTGGGACATGTCAAAAGCGGTGCTAAAAGGACAATTTATTGTGATCAATGCACACATCCAAAAAGAAGAAAGAA
>NW_006408904.1:706649-707838 GCF_000296735.1 Chrysochloris asiatica
CTTAGCCAGAGCTATATAGAAAGATAGGGAAATTAAACACATCCAAATTGGCAAAGAGGAAGTAAAACTCTATTTGCAGACTATATGATCCTATACATAGAAAACCCAAAAGACTCAGTAAAAAAGCTACTAGATCTCATTGGAGGAGTCAGCAAAGTGGCAGGGTATAAGATCAACATACAAAAATCAGTTGAATTCTCCTATAGTAACAATGACAGTGCTGAAAAGGGCAGTAGGCAAGAAATACCATTTACAATAACCACCCAAAGGATGAAATATCTGGGAATAAATGTAACCAGAAAAACAAAGGACCTATACAAAGAAAACTACAAAACACTACTACAAGAAACCAAAAGAGACTACACAAATGGAAGAATATACCATGCTCCTGGATAGGAAGACTTATTGTGAAAATGTCAATACTGCCCAAAGCAATTTACACATATAATGCAATCCCAATCCAGGTTCCAACGACATTCTTCAATGAGATGGAAAAAACAATTGCAAACGTTATATGGAAAGGAAAGAGACCCAGGATAAGCAAAGCACTGTTTAAGAAGAAGAATAAGGTTGGAAGACTCTCACTACCTGATTTCAAAATTGACTACACGGTTACAGTGGTCAAAACAGCCTGGTACTTGTACAGTGAAAGATACATTGGTCAATGGAACAGAATTGAGAATCCAGAAATTAACCCATCCACATAAAGCCAATGGACTTTTGACAAAGTACCTAAGTATACTGCATAGGGAGGAGATAGTCCTTTTAACAGATGGTGCTGGCGGAACTGGAAAGTGATACATAAAAGATTGAAACAAGATCTTTACTTCAGCCCCATTACAAAACCCAATTTAGCATGGATTAAAGACCTAAATGTGAATCTCAAAATTATAAAGGCCATCAATGAAAAAATAGGGATAAATGTGAGGGCACTAATTCGGGGAATACACAGACTATAAAACATTTTGAAAATTACACAAACAAAAGTAGACAAAATAGATGATTGGGACATACTGAAAACTAAAAACTTATGTGCATCAAAAGACTTCACCAGAAGAGTAAAAAGGGAGCCCATAGAATGGGAAAAAAATCTTTTGCAATGACACATCAGACAAGGGACTAATTTATAAAATATATAGGAATATACAACACCTCTGCAAGAAAAGGACAAATAACCCAATTAAAAAAT
>NW_006408904.1:708440-709086 GCF_000296735.1 Chrysochloris asiatica
GTCAGATCTGACCCATAGCAACCCTATATGGGATTTCTGAGGAGTGACTGGTGAGCTTGAACTGCCAACCTTGCAGTTCAAACGGCTTTGAAGTCTGGCACATTAACTTGCTTCCTGTGGAGCCTTTGCATTGCATAAGACCATAGGTGGAATTCTGATCCCCATCCAAAATCTTCTGAGGTGGGAAATTTCCACTTGAAAGGACAAGAAGACCAGCCTGGAGAGGCTAGAAGAACAGAAGATACTTTTTGAAAGAAAGACTAGCAGGAAAAATAAAAAACAATAATGGCAGTCTGATTGATTACCACAAGAACAAGCAAGTCATTCCTCCAGGATCCAGGAAGGCAAGTGATTAGGTCCCCTCAGGGCAAACCCCCTTCCAAGACCAAAACTTAAGGGGAATACACCAGCAGGCATGTGGGCTTGCTGGTGACCACGTTGGCCACTGATAAGGGGAAGTGGGGGAAAACAATGATGAAGTTGTGAGCTAAGTCTGACCACACTCAACAGACTCCTGTTAACCTGGATTGAGATCTGATTGGCCAACAGTATGATGAGAACTAGGGATTCATGGGCCCAGGGGCAGGGACATGGCCACAGATGACCAGAGCAGAATGTGAAGCGTCCAGCTGATATGAAGTGAAGG
>NW_006408904.1:709646-724215 GCF_000296735.1 Chrysochloris asiatica
GTAGACATTTTGTAACAAAAGGAGGGGAGTGGTTGATTTTGTAGTCCAGGAGCAGAGGTCCCTGGAACCATCTAGGGAGAAAAGCGAAATGAGGGACCCTATACAGAGAAGCAGTGACACCAAAGATGGATGCAGAGACGATGACATGGAAAGATGGAGTGGCTGGGAACTTTAGACTCAGGGAGGGAGAGGGGCTATGTGCTGACAGTTGGGGGCAGGCATGCGGGTGTACCCTTTGGTTGTTTGATAATGCATGCAGGAGATTGTAATCATTGCAATGAAATGAAAAAGATAGAATGAATATAAAGCTATTGTTCTCCCATGTAAAGTATCACATAATTCATAACAAAAACTTCAAAAAACAAACAAAAAACTACCAACACATGGTTTAATTGTGTATGGTACTCAACAGACCTGGGTAAAAGGCTGATAGATTTTGTTTTCCACCAGTTGTTTTGATATTTCATAATAAGACTCTGAGGAAAAGTATGCAAATATTGACATACTTATACAGTTTCTATTAGTGGGTTTACTTAGTACTAGACTGAAACCAGTCCTCTTTAAGGCAGCTCTTGCCTTCATTGTACAGTTAATGTGTCTGTTCTATTAAGTAGTTAAACGTATTCCAGAACCAGCTAGCATGAGCTTGATCTCAAGCTGGGTTCATATTAGCACTCTTCTTTTCTGAAGGATCTTGATCCCCACCTTCCCATTCCAGTGTACTGTGCCTGGGCCTCTGGGTCACATTGATGGACAGTTGTGAGCACGCCACCCCCTGCCCCATCTGGTATGTGTCTGGGATCCATCCAGCCCCTCCCATGATGAGCATACTCTGCTCTCAGGACACTGGCCTATGCCAGCATCTCATGATGGAGAATGATGGGCCCAGCATGACCCTCTGCTCCAGGAGCTCACACATATGACATTCCTCCTACCTCTGAGCCACTCTACAAAGGTGCTTCCTCCATTGAAAATGCTCTTCCCACACTCCCTGTGGTATTTCATGAACTAGCACCAGATGCATGCTTTCCCTGATGCTGGTCCATACTGACCCCATTTCACAATGATCTCTCTTTTTTCTGAGTTCTAACAATATTTAATATAAGCTCATTTACATTCATGGAGTACTGGTGTGGCGCTGTAGGATAAGCACTGGACTGCAAGGTCAGCAGTTCAAACTCACCAGCTGCTCCTTAGAAACCCTATACAAGGGTGATATGAGGCAGAACTAACTCAACAGTACTTGATAAGTCTGTATTCATACTCTGAGAACCATTCATCCCACTGGTTTGCTGATAAATCTGCACTCTTAAAAAAAAAAAAAAAAAAAAAAAAGCCATACATTAGAACTTACCAAAAACATTGGTTAAAATACCCAAAAGTGTTATTGGGAAAAAAAAAAAAAAAAAAGAATGAAACTGATAAAAAGTGTTTTCCATTTTCTATAACTCCCACATTGAGTTATTTCAAGATTCTAATAGTTTAACAGCCAGCTCTTAATATTCCTTAATTTTCAGTAATCAGCTCTCTGAAGAGCAAGTACAAACCGGCTGAATCACACCACTGATTTAGTCCCCTGATAGGAATGATCACTAGCACTTTTTTAAAAAAATCTAGTAAGAATTGTACTTAATAAGCTGCAGAGTAGATTTTGATTACTGATCTAGCTCCCCTGCTGAATAGCAGATCATGAAGAAAGAGCTCAGGCTTGGGAATTAGATGGTGTGAGCTCAAAATCCTGCCCCTGGCCCTAGTTGACTGTGTGATCTTTATCAAGGTATTTACCTTCCTAGATCTTTTTCCAATTTATAAAATGGGTACGCTATCTTTTTTTTTTTTTTTTCCAAACAGAAAATCCACATAAACAGTGCTCACAAACATGTAACTAGAGAAAATGTAGAGGTTATGTGAAAACCAGTTCTAGCATAGTGCTCCCAGGTATATGCCATGTGTATCTCTTAATAGTTGCAGAAGAATATTTTTGCCACAGTCTTCTCCCTCATCCAGAAGTCCAAATATGTAACTTAAAAAAAAAAAGTTTTTAATATTTGTATAATAAAGATATAAACCCTGGCCACGCAGACATGGATCGAGTTTAATAGTACCCTAGTAATTGGGAAAAAAACAATGGAAACTGTTCTGGGGCAGTTTGTGGCTGGGTCTGAGAGCGTCTGGGTTCCTTGTAGTCATTCTGTACCTAGGGTGTGGCGCTGGAGATGAGTAGCGGGTCAGTCTCCCACAGTCTGAGCACAGGCTGGTCCCTCGAAGGCCTGGAGCTGTGGGCCTGGGTCCTAGAGTGTCAGCCCCATATGAAGCCATGCAGCAGGATGGTGTAGGTACAGGCATGCACTGACCTAGCCCCGTGGGGCCCCCGGGGAAAACCAGTTGGATCCATCTCATCCAGCCCCTCTGCACCTGTGGTTCTTACTTACACCCATGACTCCCAGCATCCCCACAGGTCAGACAGCCTGAACACGTGGCAGGGCAGAATGTGGGTGGCCCACAGTGTGCAGACTCACACACCTCCTGGTCTGGGGCCGCCGGCTACCCTGGCAAGGGCTGTTTCTGGCGTGCAAAGTGATTTTTTCCTCTGTGCTGAAGAAAGCAGTTAGCAGAGCAGGGAAGGAATCCTGCTGGGAGATGGGCTGCTTTAGAAGCTTAAAGGTCTGCTGCTGGGAACCAAACATACATATCAACAGGCACCAAGATGAAGACTTAACATTAAATTCATTGGACCGAAAAATATTTGAAATTGCATTCAGCAACACTTTTCAATCAGCCGCTATGAGTCGGAATCCACTCGACAGCACTTAACAATAACATATAGGTATGTTGCTGTTGTTAAGTGCCATATAGGGTCTGTTTTGATCCATAGCAACCCTTCTAGGGTTTCTGAGGCCATACGCCTTTGTGAGAGCAGAAAACCTCATCTTTCCCCACGGAGTGACTAATGGGCTTGAACTGCTAACCTTATGGTTCACTGTCCAGTGCTTATCGTATGTTTGCTAAGTGAGTGAATAAATCTCTCTGTCCTGGTGTGGCGCTGTGGGTTAATGCGCTGGACTGCAATGTCAGTTTGAATCTCAAGATTGGCGGTTCAACTCACAAGCCACTCCTAGGAAACCCTCTACAGGGTCGCTATGCAAGGGAACCAACTCAATAGCACTTAAAAACAACAGCAACATATAAATGCAAGGCAAAAAGAAAATTTGCTACAAAATCATAGAAAGCTTTATTAAACAAAAATATCCAAGTGTGAAGCTATTTTTTCTCAACATATCCTCCATCTTGGTCTCCATAAAACAGTGTTTCCGTTTCTCTAACCATTCTACAAAGATTTCCGTGTTCTTCAATTTACACCATGTCAAATAACAGTTTGGACATGCTGGAGGAACTCAAATCATGTTTCTTTTAAATAAATGTTCTTGGAGTTTGGGAACTAAAAGAAGTCTGAAGGAGCAAGATTAGGCCTCTAGGGGGATAGAGTAGCATTTCCCCACAAAATTCTCATAGGACAGCTCTTGCTACCCTTGAAGAATGAGCAAGTGCATTGTTATGATGGAAAAAATTCCTTAGTGTAACTTTCCTGGCTCTTTTCTCACCAAAGCAGTTTTTAATTTTCTTAAAACTTCTCTATAATAAGTCACTGTGATTGTCCTGTGTCCTCTGAGAAAATATTTCAAGGTTAACCCTTTGGTATTACTGGCAACTTGTCTGCAGCCACCCATTGATATCAGAGACATGTTTAAAATCATTTTGTTTGGAATAAACCCGTGTCTATAAGAACTGGAACCCAAGTAGCAATACTTTTTGACTTATCCTTGTATTAGTATAACATTACACCATATACAAGGAACTTTTGGAAATGTTCTAGTTTAACATCTGCATTTTAAGGGTCAAAAATTGAGGCCTAGATTAGCAAAGTGACTAAGGACGAAACAGACATCAATTTCAAACCTTCAGATAACCTGTTTCAAAAATTCCACTGCAATGCAGACACTGACCTAGAACTGTTTTCTCAGTCATTTCATCTAGCAGGACTTTTAACTCTTGGATCAATAGATTCTCTTTTTTTGTCCCCTAGGATCCCCTAACAGTGTTGGGCTCACAAAGGGTGAGCAATTGAAAGATACTGATATGTGACATCATGGGAGTAATTTGACTAATGGTCTGTGGTGGATGTCAAAGACAATTAAATTCAGCTTCTCTACCTACTTACCAGCAAGCAGCCCAGGGTGTTCATTCTTAGGGAAGCAGAAGATAGGAGTAGACAGATTCTCTAGAGACATTCCAGTACTGTGTTTCTCAGGTCATTTGTTTGTTTTTTGCAAAATGTATTATTCTTTAAGAATTTTTTGGTCCCACATACCTCCTTTCTAGCCCTACACTCTTCCCTGATTTATTATATTACATAACTCTTATGTAAAGAAAACAAAAATCCTCACAACTGGACCTATAAATAACATCATGATAAATGGAAAAAAAAAGATTTAAGTTGTCAAAGACTTTATTTTGCTTGGATCCACAATCACAACTCATGGAAGCAGCAGCCAAGATATCAAATGACGTCTTGTATTAGACAAATTTGCTGTAAAAGGACCTCTTTCACATGTTAGAAAGCAAAGATATCAGCTTGAGGTCCTAAGTGTGCCTGACACAAGTCTTGATATTTTCAATCACCTCATATGCATGTGAAGGGAACCTGGTGGCTCTGTGGGATATGCACTGCACTGTAAACCATAAGATCAGTAGTTTGAGTCCACCAGCTGCTCCTCAAGAGAAAAATGAGCTTTATGCTCTCACAAAGATTTATAGCCTTGGAAACCCATACTGGGTCAATATGAGAACTGACTAAGTAGCTAAACAACGCCATGTGCAATCAGGGACAGTGAGCCTAGTGGTAGCTTAGATTTTAGTTTCCTTTCAGATGAACATTTAGATCACTTTTCTGTGCTTAAATTAGAACTGAACCTCTTACTGACAAAGATTCTAGGCCAGTCAACTCCAAACTCTGTTTGTGAGAATCTGCCTCAGCAGTCTGTTACACATAGGTAAAGGAACACTGCTCATTATGACTGTGTTGGACCCTTACAGCTGTGTTGGATCCCCTTCTTGCCATGTAGGATTCATTTTTCCAGTTACCTGTTGTTGTCTACTCAACTGCCCTTATATATTAGAATGGACCTGTGTTCCATAGGATTTTTTTTTTTTTTCTTCATGGGATTTTCAGTGACTGATTTTTCAGAAGTAGATCTCCAGAACTTTCTTCCAAGATGCTTCTGGGTAGACTCAAACCTTCAACTTTTTGGTTAGTCAAGTGTGTCAACCTTTTGCACCACCTCCCAAACTGCAGTATTCACTGATGATTATAAGTGTTTCTTATGACTAAAACTTACTGGTACAGAACTGGTTAGGACAGTTCATGATACTTTCACACCATCCTCAAAGCTCAGCTCAAGTCATAGCTTCTCAGAGAAAAGACTGCACTTGTCAAGGATTTCATTTTATTTGGATCCACAATCAGCACTCATGGAAGCAGCAGTCAAGAAATCAAACAATGTATTATATTGGGCAAACTGACTGCAAAAGGCCTCTTTAAAGTGCTAAAGAGCAAAGATGTCAGTTTGAGAACTAAGGTGAGTCCAAAATCATGGTATTTTCAAACACTTCATATGCATGTAAAAGTTGGACAATGCATAAAGAAGACCATAGAAGAATCAATGCATTTGAATGACAGTCTTGGTGATGAATATTGAAAGTACTATGGACTGCTAAAAGAAAAAAAAACAAATCAGTCTTGGAAGAAATACAGCCAGAATGCTCCTTAGAAATGAGGCTTTAGAGACTATTGTCTTTGTAAGGAGGGATCAGTCCCTGGAGAGGACAGCATTCGTGATAAAAAGTGGAGGGTCAGCAAAAAAAGAGAAAGACCCCAACGAGATGGATTGACTTCAAGTGGCTTCAACTATGGGCTCAAACATAACGATTTTGAGAATGGTGCAGGATGGCAGAATTCATTCTGTTGTGCTATATTGGGTCACTGTGAGTTAGAGCTGCCTCGACCAACTGCTAAACCTTCTTCAACTCTTCCAGGCCTTAATAGCCAGTGCTTACACAGGTATGTTTCATAATCATGGGTATTTCTTTCATTAGAAAATTTCAATTTGGAGTTTGTTGTTGTTAAGTGCCATTGAGTTGGTTCCGACCTATAGCAACCCTGAATGGGGTTCTGAGGAACAACTGGTGAGCTTGAACTGCCGATCTTGCACTTCAAATGGCTTTGCAGTCTGGCATGTTAACCCACAGCACATCAGGACTCCAATTTGGAGTTAGTCATTGACAAATTCTCCACTTACGGTTTGATGTCAGAAGAATTTTTTAAAGGCTACCTTCTGATTCCATGTATTTCCTATCTTGTTTCCCTTCCATGATATACATATGTCTCATGTTAAACATGATGTGACCACAGGACTATGGAATGAAATTCTAGTGGTGGGAGTATTCCTAGATATTATTTGTGTGGATTAGTATTGGACTGAGAACCACAAGATCGGCAGCTCAAACCTACTAGCAACTCTTTGGAAATCATATGCAGGGTAGCTATGGGTCAGAACCGACTCGACAACACTTAACAAAAACATCATGGCTAGCAGTAGTTTAACAGAAATGACTGTGAAAAACACGAATCCCAAAAGAACTGTAATCCCAACTAAACAATTCCTTAACCAAATCTCAAAAACAATCATAGCTATTCTAGAACTACTTAATATGAATGAAGGGGATAGGAAGTCAGAGCAAAAGGAGAGGGACCTTAACTAATTATCATTTATGTATCATACTTATGCAAATTTTGCAAAAATCCATGACCATAGGAACATACTGCTAGGATTTTTATAAGGGTTTTTGAAGGGACCCGTGAACTTGAGGGATCCTGATGTTTAAGCTTCATTAGTATCACAGTAAATCTATCTCCTTATATAACCTGTTTTGGGTTGCGTATTATATGCTATTTGATGTATTCCTGCATTTATGGCCTATCTTTACCACTTATTACTTATGTGATTTAAGTTAAGTCTCTTTATCTTACTGAGTTTCAGTTCAAACATAGGTAAACTAGAGATGTTCTGCCTGTTTCAGGGGCTGTTGGGAGAATTGTATGAGTTACTAGGTGAAAAAGTTCTCCAAATTAGCAAATGCTTCCCACACTTATTGTGGATTTAGTGGTGAAAATGGCAATGGAGGTGCCCTTCACACACTCATCGGTTGTGGCATGTTGTTGTTGTTTGGTGCCACGAAGTTGGTTCTGACTCATAGCAATCTTATATCAGGTTTCTGAGGAGTGGCTGGTGGGTTTGAACTACAGATCTCGTGGTTCAAACTGACCTTATCGTCCAGTGCTTTATCCTACAGTGCCACACCAGGACTGCAAGGAAACAACTAATCCAATGAGTATGGAACTGACCTTGGGTCAGTTTAGTTCAGGATAGTAATCAAATTTTGAAACAAACTTAGGAGGTCCTTTGTGGTCTATCCCTGCTTATTTCTCCAGCCTTGCCTTATTTTTCGGCACTCCCCTCTCTTCCTCTGCATAGTCCTCTCCATACTTGCTGCTGAACCACTAGAAATGTCTCCATCATGCAACCTTTCTCTGGTCTCTAGATCTTTTTGCATACTGTTCCCTGTGTCTGGAAGATGTTTATCTCCATAATTCTTCCCTTTACCTAATTTGTCCTCTCTCAGCCCTTCAGGAAGCAGCTTAGCTGTCACTTCCCCCTAGAAGTGTCCTCTGGCACCTAGTCTGAATAAGGCGCTCTTTCCATGGGTCCCTCACAGCAACCTGCCTGTATCTTCACAACTTAGCACACTGGGGTATAGTTGGCAGCTCACTTACCTGCCATCCCACTGACCTGTGGGTTCCTTGAGGGTTCACATGACTTGGTATAGTGATCGACTGACAAACACTAGGTGTTTAGTAATTATTTGTCAACACATACATAAGTGAAGTTAGAGCTGACCCTCCAATCCCTTGGCAGTATTAAGAGGAGGAGGTGTACAGGTGGGAATCCTCTGTGATTGATCTTTGGGCAGTTGATAAAGAGCAAAGCAAACTTTCTCCTATCAGATGGCAGAGCGTGCCTTAGGGCACTTCTTCAAGGAGCATGAACACCATTTTTGGTAGTCATTAATCCTAGACCTCAAAGGGTTTGTAGAGGTCACTGGGCTGAATGAAGGAATGTGCTCAGGTCAGGGACAGCTGCCTTGATAACAGGAGCCTCCCTGACCACCAGGTGGCCAGTGACATCAAGGAGCCACAGGTGAGTGTAAGAGGTGTGGTCTTCATTCAGTGGTCAACCCTGAGGCTATTCAGAACTGGAGGAAGGATTCTGTCTTTTGCAGGAGCACAAGCATGAAAGAAATGGATCGTTAATCAGAAGACAATGGCCTTCTTTTTTAAACATAGAATACATCTCAAAGGCTCAGGACCTAGTTCACAAACCAACTTGTCCTCTGGAAAAAAATGTCTAAGCTATCCTTGGGTAATGGCCTGCGTACCTCTGCAGTAGACAGAAACAGAGCAGGGAGACTCCTGTGGCAGGCAGATTTTTTTTTTTTTTTTTTTTTTTTTTAATGTAAACTGAGGAGGCTACTTTACTCACTCCAATTGTCCATTGTGGTCTGAAATTCCACAATTAAATATGCATTCCGATGCCATAGTATCTCCTTCCACGTTAAACTACAGACTTCCCTGGTGGCCTGTGCTTTGAACCATATTAGTCATTGACACCTTGTTAGGAACCCTGATGGTGCTGTAGAATAAGCAATGGACTGTTAACTACAAGGTCAACAGTTCAAACCCACCAGTTGCTCTTCAGGAGAAAGATGAGGCTTTCTGCTCCTGTAAAGATTTATAGCCACAGAAACCTTATACAGGGTTGCTATGAATCAGAACCAATTCAACAATGAGTTTTACTTTTGGGGTATCATTGATATAATCCACTCTTGACCTCAAGATTTGCTACCTGAGTCAAGAAACATGGAAGACCTCTCAAGAGAGTTTCATGTTCCAAAGTCAACTCATTTCTTTCTGAATCTTGCCCAGGATTTTTGACCCTACCCAAAGTGGGATCCATGTAAATATTAGTAATTCTGTAGTATCTTCATCATGGATGCTGATTTGTTTAATTTTCTTGCCAGTGTCCCTCTGTTTTATTTCTCTTCCTTCACTCATTTCCTTCTGTAATCTTCCCCCTCTTCTCCACCTACCTCAAACCTGGCAGGAATATATACACAGGCATACTTCAGAGGAATTATGGTTTCTGTTCCAGACCACTGCAATAAAGCGAATAATGCAATAAAGTGAGTTGCATGAAAACATTTTTTTTTTTTGCAATACATATGAAAGTTAGGTTTACACTATAATGTAGCCTATTAAGAGTGCAATAACATTATGAAACAGTTTGAAATATTGTGAGAATCAGCAAAATGTGACACAGAGACTGTTGGAAAAAATGGTGCCAGTAGATTTGCTTGATCTAGGGCTGCCAGAAATCTTCAATATATTAAAAAAGAAAAAAGCACAATATCTGCAAAGTGCAATAAAACTAGGATCTCACACACACACACCTTAACATAGGAGTAGTGTGCTCTGTGATAAAGAGCATAAAGGCTTTGAAGCCAGAAAGGTCTGCATTCAAATCTAGCTTCTAATGCTAAGTGGCTGTGTGACCTTGGGTAAGTCATTAGCCTTATTTTTCGTCTTTATAGAATGGGGGTAATAATAAATTATCCCTTAAAGTAGCTGAGGAGATCAAATGTAGTCTCACCAATATGACTGGGGCACACCAAACTCTCCCCAATCTCAGCCCACCCCATTCACCTGAGACAAGATCATCCATGAATTCCATAGGCATTGATCCATAACCTCTCTCACGGGTCAGTCTCTCCCACCCTCACCCTGCCCCATTTTCTCTGGCTTTAGTTTTCCTTAAGTAATGATATTCTCTACCAAGTTGCAATAAATCCTCAATCTGGCAGCCTAATCTAGGAAATACAGATGATCAGCTTGACAAAAGTTAAATGAAACTCCTGTGACTTCTAAATACTTTATCTAAAGTGTGCTGTTCCATTTAGCTGTATCTAAATCGTTAGGCTCCCCAAACCCAAACCTACTACCATCAATACGATTCCAAATTATAGTAACCCAGTATAGCGTTTCTGAGGCTGTAGGTCATTATGAGAGCAGAAAGTCTCATCTTTCTCCCTCCAGTCAGGTGTATTTCTGATCTTGTGGTTAGCAGTCTAGTGCTTATCCTACCTGCAGATTCTTGGGCCCAGTTCCAGAGTTCCTAAACTGGGGATCTTTGGGGACATGGCCTGGACTCCAAATGTGTGGTAAGCACTCCAGGTGACTCTCATGTATACTAAAGTTTGAGAGTTATTGACCTGTGGGTTAAGCTTAACCCAAACTAACTATTGCCACCAAGACTAGAAAAGCAAGCTTTCGTTGGCCCTTCATGGCTGTTTATAGCAGTAAGAGCATCTTTGAGAGCAGTGGCCCTGAGACCCAGGGAAATTATTTGCCTGAATGCTGACAGCTCATTAGTGATTCAAGACAGAAGGAATCTCAAGATTGGTATTTTCAGGCCCAGTGTTCTTGCCACTGAGCTGTGTGACCCTCCAACTGCCTCAGTCCTTCTATTAAAGAGTTCACACACCCAGCAAAGGGCAGCAACCCATTAGAGCCCCAGAAACTGGAAGTAAAAAGGATAAGAGAGTGGAGGCGATGGCATAGAGAGACAGAACAGCAGTGGACTTTAGGCCCATGGACTGAGAAAAGCAGTGTGCCTGTGGACAGGAGACTGGCTTGCAAAATGTGCCCTTTGGACATTTAAATAAATAAATATTTATAGCATTACAGTGTATGTAAACCAAAAAAGAAAAGAAAGTAACAGAGGTAAATACTGTTGGCTAAAGGTGCATGGAGGGTATTGTAATCATTACAATGATCTGCTGAATATAAAAATGGTGATTTGTTCTATAAGCCTTTACTCACTCGATATACAATGAAAGGTTTCTATATATAAAAAGAAGGATAAGAGAATTGTATGTGCATTTAAGAGAGTGTGAGAAAGAAAAGAAAGCAGAAGGAGAAAGAAGAGACTTCCTTTACCTTCCTGTGTTCCTTAGATTTTTTTGTTATTTTCAAATTCATCATAGAGGTTAGATGCCTGATATAGTCATTGTAAATTCCTCACAACACAACTTTGAGTCAGTATAATCATAATTAAATTCCATTACAGAGGAAGAATTCAGATGACTAATGGAATTATTTTTTTTTAATACTGAGATTTGATCTATATGTCCATTTAAGTATCCTATGTGCTTCCTTATAGTTGGAAATAGTTCTATCAAATTTCCTGCTTCCACCTGATAAAAGATTTTTGGATCAAGGTAATCTTTTAAGCATTAGCCATTATCTTACAGAGAAATGAATTTAATAATGCCTCAGGAAGACAGTAGCTGAAAGAGGGTAGTTCAATGTCAAGAGATTTGGAGTTCCAATCCAAAGAACAAACTGTGGAACCATGGGGAAGTCATTTATTATCCCCAGGCCTCTGTTTCCTCATTAGGAGAAAAAAGAAAGAAAATTTGAGTTGTTTGCAAACACTGAGAGCAGTGTTCTTTGATATATTTGTGGGAAATGCTGCTGTCTGTCACATCCTGAGTGTATTCTTATAATATAAGTTCTGAGAGGTTCTAGAAAAAGTATCCAGTTAATTTCTCTCAACCAGGTTGTCCTAAAACAATTTTGTTTTAAAAAAAAAAAAATTATTGAGCTTCATACCAAACACTATTCCAGGTGCAGGGGATTTGACAGGGGACAAAATACACAGAAATTCTTTCCCACAATGAATTTACATTTTCATGGGGAAGACGTACAAAAAGTAAAATAAAAATATTAAAATATGTTGCATGTTAGAGAATGATAAGGGTTATGTTGTTGCTAGATCCATTGAGTTGGTTCCAACTCATAGCCTCCCTATGCATGACAGATTGAAACACTGCCAGGTCTTACATGAACCTTGCAATTGTTGTTATGCTTGAACTTATAGTTGCTATGATAACCCCTTTCATTGGGGGTCTTCTTCTTTTTTGCTGACACTCTACTTTCTACCAAGTACGATGTCCTTCTCCAGGAACAGTTCCTTCCTGACAATATGTCCAAAATACAAGAGATGAAGTCTCACCATTCTTACTTCTAAGGGGCATTCTGGCCATCCTTCTTTCAAGACAGATGTTTGTACTTCTGGCAGTCAATGGTACTTTCAATATTCTTCACCAACACCATAATTCAAATGCATCCATTCTTTTCTGCTCTTCTGTATTCATTTTCTAACTTTCACATGCTTATCAGGCAATTGATAATACCATGGCTTGTGTCAGGAGCACCTTAGTCCTCAAAGTGACATCTTTGCTCTTTAATACTTTAAAGAGGTCTTTTGGAGTTGATTTGTATAATGTAATACTTTGTTGGATTTCTTGACTGCTGCTCCCATGAGTGTTGATTGTTGATCCAAATAAAATGAAATCCTTGACAAGTTCAGTCTTTTCTCTGAGAAGCTATGATTTGAGCTGAGCTTTGAGGATGGTGTAAAATTATCACTGAACTGTCTTAACCAGTTCTGTACCAGTGAGTTTTAATCAGTAGAAACATTTATAATCATAAATGAATCCTGAAGTTTTGGGGTGGTGCAAATGGTTAATGAACTCGATTGCTAACCCAAAGGTTGAAGGTTTGGGTCTACCCAGAGACATCTTGGAGGCTAGCATGTTGCTACTATGTTGAACAAGTTTCAGTGGAGCTTCCAGAGTAAGACACACTGGGAAGAAAGGCCTAACATTCTAATTCTGAACGTCAGTAGATGATGGCTCTCTGGACCACAATGAAGCAATCTTCAACTGATCATGGGGCTGGTGCAGGACCAGGCTGCAGTTTATTCCACTTTACATGGAGTCACCATGAGCCAAGGGCTAATGTGATGACAGCTAATAACAACAAATATTGTGACCGAATAGAAAGTACAAGTTTGGAAATAGATGACTCTGGCTCTGAATCTTGACTCTACTCCTTAACAATGGAATGATCCAGGATTCCTAACTATTTGTGATTCACT
Organism: Chrysochloris asiatica; assembly: GCF_000296735.1. NCBI lineage: Eukaryota > Metazoa > Chordata > Mammalia > Afrosoricida > Chrysochloridae > Chrysochloris > Chrysochloris asiatica. Next base: position 722,822 of record NW_006408904.1, read on the forward strand.
ATCTTTGTCTGTAAAATGGGATACAAACACCTAGCTCACTGGGCTGTTGTTGTTGTAAGGTGCCATCAAGTCAATACCCACTCATTGCTAAACTATACACAACAGAACAAAACACTTCCCAGTCCTGTGACAACTTCACAATCATTGCTACACTTGAGCTCATTGCTGCTGCAATTGTACCAATCCATCTCATTGGGAGTTTTCCTCTTTCTCGCTGGCCCTTCACTTTACCAAGCATGATGTCCTTCTCCAGGGACTGATCCCTCCTGATAGATAATATGTCTAAAACATGAGAGACCAAGTCTGGCCATCCTGATTTCTAAGAAACATTCTGGTTGCGCTTCTTCCAATTCAGATTTGGTCTTTTGGCAGTCCCTGGGACTTTTAATATTCTCCTCCAACACCATAAGTAAAATGCATCAATTCTTCATGGTCTTTCTTATTCATTGTCCAACTTTCACATGCATTTGAAGCTATTGAAAATACCATGGCTTGAGTGAGGCTCACCTTAGTCCTCAAACTGACATTTTTGCTCTTGAACATTTTAAAGAGGTCAGTGCAGCAGCAGATTTGCCCAATGCAATAGTTCATTTGATTTCTCGGCTGCTGCTTCCCTGAGTGTTGATGGTGGATCTAAGCAAACGAAGTCTTTGACAATTTAAATCTTTTCTCCATTTATCTTGATGTTTATTGATCCAGGGGTGAGGATTTTAGTTTCTTTTTACATTGATCTGCACCCATACTGAAGGTTGTAGTCTTTGGATTTCATCAATAAGTATTTTAAGTCTTCTTTGCTTTCAGCAAGCAAGGTTATATCATCTACATATCACAGATTGTTAATGAGTCTTCCCTCAACCCTGATGCCACATTCTTATTCATAAAATCCATTTTTCTGATTATTTGGTCAGCATACAGATTGAATGAGTATGGCACACACCTTCTCTACTTTTAAACCATTTAGTGTTCCCTTGTTCTGTTTGAACAACTGCCTCTTGGTCTAAGTACCAATTCCTCAGGAGCACAATTAAGTGTTCCAGCATACTCTTTATCTGTATTGTTGTCCATAGTTTTTTATGATCCATACAATTGAAAGCCTTTATGTAGTCAATAAAGCACAAGTAAACATCTTTCTGGTATTATCTGCTTTACAGCCAAGATCCATTTGATGCCAACAACAATATTCCTCATTCCATGTCCTCATCTAAATCTGACTGGAACCTTTGGCAGTTCTTTGTCAATGTAATCTTGCAGTCATTTAAAAATTATCTTTAATAAAATTTTACTTGCATGTGATACTAATGGTATTGTCTTATGATATCCGCATTCCATTGGATCATTTCTTTCTGGATCTCCTGCCAGCAATTGGCCATGTAGTTGTCTTCCAAATTTCTTGG
>NW_006408904.1:727084-734993 GCF_000296735.1 Chrysochloris asiatica
AGAAGAACAGAAGATACTTCCTTGAAAGAAAGAGTGACAGGAAAAATACAAAACAATACAGGCAGGCTGACTGATTACTGCAAGAACACATAAGTGGCTCACCCAGGAGACATCAAAGCAAGTGGTCGGGTCCCCCTCAGAGCCAACCTCCTTCTACGACTAAAGCTCCATGGGAATGCATGCTCTGATTGGTGACCACGTTCATCACCAATAAGGGAAAGTGAGGGAAAAACAGCAATGAACCTGTGAGCTAAGCTCTACAGCGCTCAATAGACTCCTGTGAACCTGGATGGAGACCTGGTTGGCCAGCAGTGTGTCAAGTCCAGGGGACTTTTGGACCCAGAGTCAGTGGCATAGCCACAGAGGACTAGAGTGGAGAGTGAAGCGTCCAGCTGATAAGAAGTACACCCACACTTGTAGATAATACCCACTTGACCTGGTACACCCACACTTGCAGATAATACCCACCTGACCTGGCTTCAATGGCTGAATGATCAGAGCTCAAACAGAAGAAGAAAGAAGAGGGAACAAAGAATAATCTGATATAATTTGATGAACTTGACATACACCTATGGAAGCAGTAGCTCCAAAAACTGAACAAATCTTCACAGTGAGGATCATTCCCACCTCCTCCTCACATGGAGAAGATAGGGATGGGAAACTTGGATATTGGCTACCCAGAATTGGGAGGGGGGGGGCGGCGGTGGCTACAGAGGCAAGAAGTGGCTGACTTACAAGCTTTCAAGAGGGAACCTAGATCCAGAGGATATGGAGCAAGGTAGATTCTCCACTGAGTAGTATCCATTCTGCCTAGTCAGGGCTAATGAAAGGAGATGAGGATAGGTCTCTTGTGATACAATAGCAAATAATTGTTATCAGGACTGATTGTAAGGGCTGGAAATGTAAAGGTAGACATATTTGGGCAATGGGAGGGGAGTGATTAACCTTACAGTCTAGGGGAGGAGGTCCCTGGTACCAACAAAGGAGAAGAGAGGAAAATGGAACCCTACCCAGAGAAGCAGTGATGCCAGGGATGGAGGCAGAGACGATGGTGTAGGGAGATGGAGCAGCTGGAGACTTTGGACCCTGAGAGAGAGAGGGTGGTATGCAGACGACCGGGGGCAGGCTTTTGGGGTATACCCTTTGATTGATGGATGATGCATGGAAGGGATTGTAACCATGGTAAGCAAACGATATATGATGGGATCAATGTGAAGATGATGTCCTCCCATGTAAGCTATCACATAATTCACAATAAAGTACTAAAAAAAAAAAGAGAGAGAGAGATAAGGCATTCCCTGGGTGGTACAGACAGTTACCACACTGGGTTGTTAACCAAAAGGTTGGTGGTTTGAGTCCACCCAGAGGCAGCTCAGAAAAAAGGCCTGGTGATTTATTTCATAAAAGTGAATCATTTAAAACCTGGGTTGCCATAAATTAGAATCAGCTTGGAAACTGGAACTGCAACTTTTAACATCCTTGCTGGTTTATTTTATGGTTTCTTCCTTATTTATGTCCACAGTGAAGATCTTCATGTGTGTAACCATTTATGTGATAGGGCTACTGAGACATACATTCCAATGGTTCTGGTGGGTAGGGGATGAATACTAAAAGGACAGTTTTTTGGAGCATCTGTCATGGGCTGGTGTGTCTGCATTGACTGTTTATAATCATCACAACAGCTTTACAAGCAGGCATTATTACAGTATCTCCATTTTACAGATGAGGAAACTCCTCAACCCAGGGACAGAAATCTGTGCCACCAGAGGAGCACCAGCAACAGAACCAAGAACCAGAGCACGAGATAGAGCAACGGCTCAATAAACTTGCCCAAAGCCACACAGATCTTTGGTTGTTGTTGTTAAGTGTCATCTAGTCAGTTTTGGGTAATTGTGAACTGTATAGGGTTTCCCAAGGAGCTGTGGTAGTGTAGTGATTATGAGTTGGGTTGCTAACGTCAAGGTCAGCAGTTTGAAACTACCAGCCATTCCGCGGGACAAAGATGAGGCTTTCTGCTCCTGTAAAAATTTATAGCCTCAGAAACCCTATTCGTGGTTGCTGCTAGTTGGATCCAACTCCATGGCACATTACCACCACAGCAACCATAGGATTTCCCAAGCTTTTAAAAGTCTTTGCAGGAACAGAAAGCTGGTGGGTTTGAATTGCCATCCTTGAAGTTCAAACTGACCTTGCAGTCCAGAGCATTATCCTGCAGCACCATACCAGGACTCCAATGTAGAGCCCTATACAGGAGGCCCTATACAGGGTCGCTATGAGTTGAAACTGACAGGAAAACACTTAACAACAACAATATAAAATATATTTTAATTTGAGGTCTTTATTACCCTACAGGAGTCCTGGTGTGGCACTGTGTGTTAATGGGCTGGACTGCAAAGTCGGTTTGAACCCCAAGGTTGGCAGTTCAATCTCACCAGCTGCTCCTCAGAAACCCTGCACAGAGTTGCTATGTGTCAGAATTGACTCAATGGTACTTAACAACAATTTTGCATTAGAACAGAATCTAAGCATATATAATTCCAAATTCTGCAGTCTCTTTTATAAAACACAGTGTTTCCTTCTATGATGTCCAAATCTCTTCTAGTCTAATCCTGCTCTAATAGGCTTCCAGAAATCAAGCACTCCATCATACATTATAACACACTCAGTTTACTGATGGGCCCCCAAAACTGATCCAAATAGAGTCACCATGTCTATTTCATCCAATGTCAACTCCGGGGTTCATCTGCACCCTACAGAAGTCTATACAGGGCTCTGGTGCTGCAAGTCAGGAAATAAAATGCCCTGATGACTGCAATGTTAATAAGGAATGAACCTAAATATGATTTATTCCTCACAAAGGCTACTCTGTCCTCCATCAGCAGCACGGGAGTCCTGTTTCAGCTCTGGGTCTGGCCACCCTGGCTTAGCCGCTGACTTACCATGTGGAGCAGGCCAGGCTGCTTGATAACATCACATGGACAGAGTGGTGCTTTGTGTACATTCAGAGCTCCGGTTACCTGGGGCAGGCAGGATGCAGGCTCCTGTGCCAGAGGCCAGGAGGGAGGCAATGACTAAGTAAAAACAAGCATGAAAGGGGAATGTTTTGGAAATCCCAAAGGAAGCTTTTGTCCCTGTTTTATCCTCAAGGTGTTTCCCAAAAAGGATGCTTGATCACTGCCATCAAATTCAGCAAAGGGGAGGAATTTGAGTAATAGATATGATTCGGCTGTCAGCTGCTTTGGGTTTGACAGTGTGCTGCTAGCCACAGCTGGATGAGCGCCAGCTTGCTAGTTCAGACACTTCTTCCTTGGCCCTAGAGCATTCTCTGTGTGACAAATCATAGGCAAACTGGCTTCCAAAGCAGCACTGAGTTGCTTGCAACTTCTTCATCTGCAGCCAACAACCACGAATTTGCCTTTGAGCACAAGTAAGATGGTTCTTCAGCCTCTCAGCGTGAGAAAACTTTAAATAACGATTTTTGTTCAGCCTAAAACCTATTCTGAAGAGCCTGGTATAGATCAACTCTTTCTTTAAAAAAGCCTGGGAATGAGTTCAGTTCTCTGAGCCTCGGGTTGGACACTGTAGGGACAAAAACCTCCTGCAAACATTAAGATTAGTGCACAAGGTATGGGGTGGGGTCTTTCTACTTGAGTTGCTGGTCTGGTCTACTTCCTCATGGCACAATTCACCCTGATGTCCACTTCTCCTATTGCTCAGAGTATTCTGGTCTAGCCCTTCTGACTCATTACATGGCCACATGGGTCTGCCCATCACACTTGCCTTCTCCAGCACCTTGTATTCTGCCTTCTTCTTCCACTGTAAAGATGCCATAATACTGTGAGGCCCAGGAAAACAGGAGAAGCTAATGTAATAAACAAATTCTAAGGTGTTAAACCACCACTCTGTCAGTTTGCCATACTGTGGTGGTTTGTGTGTTGTTGTGATACTGGAAGCTTTGCCACCAGTATTTTTAACGCCAGCAAGGGTACCCATGGTGGACAGGTGACAACAGAGCTTCCAGACTAAGACAGACAGGAAGTAGGAGAGGCAGACCACTACTGAATGGCTAGTCACTGAAAACCTTATGAATCGAAGCCAGACATTTTCAGTACAGTGCTGGGAGGTGAGCCACTCAGGTTGGAAGGCACTCAAAATACAACTGGGAAACAGTTGCCTCATCACAGTAGAGTTGCTCCTAAGGCCATGGATGGAATTAAGCTTTCAGGACCTTCATTTGTTGATGTAGCACAACTCAGAATGAGAAGAAACACCTTCAAGCATCAATTAATAATCAGAATGCGGAATGTATCAAGTATGAAGCCAGGAAATTTGGAAGTTGTCAATAATGAAATGGAATGCATAAAGATCAATAACTTAGACATTAGTAAACTGAAATGGACTGATACTATCCATTTCTAATCCGGCAATCATATGGTTTACTATGCCAGGAAGCACAGATTAAAGAGGAGTGACATTGCATTCATTATCAAAATGAACACTTCAAGATATATCTTGAAGTGCAATGCAATCTGTGATAGGTTAATATCTGTATGTCTATAAAGAAGTTAATACCACTATTATTCAAATTTATGCAGCAACCACTAAAGTTAATGAAATTAAAGAATTCTACCAACTCCTTCAGTCTGAAGTTGATCAAACATGCAATCCAGATTCATTGGTAATTATTGGTGATTAGAATTTGAAAGTTGGAAACAAAAGCAAAGGATCCAGAGTTGTAAAATATGGCCTTGGTGATAGAAATGATGCTGGAGATTGCATGATAGAATTTTGCAAGACTAATGACTTACTCATTGCGAATACCTTTTATTTTTTCAACAATATAAAAGGTGACTGTATATCTGCACCTCACCAGATGGAATATACAAGAATCAGAATAACTGTATCATTTTTCATCAATGAAGCAATGATGGCAAAGCTCAATATCACCATCCAAAACAAGGCCAAGGGTCAACTATGGAGCAGACCATCAATTGCTCATATGCAAGTTCAGGTTGAACCTGCCAAGATATGACCTTGAGTAGATTCCACCTGAATTTAGAGACCATCTCAAGAAGAGATTTGATGCATTTGACAATAATGAACAAAACCCAGAAAAGTTGTGGGATGACATGAATAACACCAGACATGTGAAAGGGTCACATTAGAAGGTCCCTGAATGGGGAGACAATGTCTAATAACACTCAAAATTATATATATATAAAGACTGGTCAGAAAGATACTGGAGAAATCTGAGTCCATGGGCTTTGGCCAACCTTCAGGTGTAGAATGGAACTCACCCTCATGGCTCAATTTTCAACCAAACAGTGGATAGGTATGTAGAAGGATCAACACTACTGAGGTTTGCTCACCATGGAATGGTTAATCATTCAAGATCAAAAGGGCAACATTCATCTGGGGACAAAGTTTAGAAGGGTTGGGAAGAAGGGTGGAATAGAGATAGGAACCACAGGGAAGAAGTAGGATAACTGTTGTTACATGGAGAGGATTGTAATCATTGAGATGAAACAAAGTGTGTGATTTTTTTAACGTAAAACTGATAATCTGTTCTGCTCTGTAAATCTCCACTTAATTTACAATAAAAACATTAAAAAAAATCAGAGCCAATTGAAAAATAATTACAGCAGTATATCAATAGGGAACCACCAGAAATTCAAGCCTGATTCAGAAGAGGATGTGGAAGTAGGAATTTCATTGCTGACATCAGGTGGATCTTGCCTAACAGCAGAGAAAACCAGAAAGATGTTTGTTGTTGTTGTTAAGTGTCGTTGAGTTGGATGTGACTCACAGTAACACTGTGTAGGGTTTCTGAGGAACAGCTGGTGGACTTGAACCACCAACCTTTTGGCTAGCAGTACAGTGCTTATCCTATAGCACCAGACCAGAACTCCAGAAAGATGTTTACTTGCGCATTATTGACACAGCATTTAACTGTGTGGATCATGACAAGCTATGAATAACATTGCAAAGAATGGGTATTCCAGAACACTTAGTTGTACGCATGAGGAACCTGTACATAGATCAAGAAGCAGTTATTCGAACAGAAGGGGATACTGAATAGTTTTTATTTGGGAAAGGTGTGTGCCAGGGCTGGGGTCTTTCACCATACTTACTCAACTGTATGCTGAACAAATAATCCCCATTTGCCTTGAGAATTGTCTTTCTCTGCTTGGTTCACTGATATATCCCCAACATCTCTGACCCCTAGTGAAGGCTGATAATGATTTTGACCAGATGAATGAAAGATGGAATTGGAAAGGATTCAAGAAACCATGTAATTGACCTAGTCACATGCTTTTGGGTAGGCAACATTTTATTATCATCCTTATTTTATAGAAGTATCAGGTGACACCTAGAGAGGGTGAGCAATTGCTTGAAGCCACAAAGTTTTAGGAGGTGAGAAAATCAAGCTTGGATTGTGATATCCAGTAATTGAAGAGTTGTATCAAGTTCTCTTTGATTTAGCTCAACACATTCATTATCAAGTAGTTTTCCAATGTGCTGAGATAGGAAAGGCTGAAGGGATAGTGGTGGGGATGTGTATGGGGTATTTTTCAAATAGGAAGGATGGTTAGCTAAACTTGTAGCACTGAGAGCAATTCTCAGACAAATTGATTTGAAATGTATTGTGATGATGATGATAGTACGTATGTGTGTGGAAGAAAAAAGATGCGATAGCAAGAGGGAGAGACAACATGAATGTGCACTGGAAGGAGCCTACATGTAAAGAAAACAAAGTAATCAAATGTTTTTGTAGTAAACTAATAGTTTTATTGACTCTTTTTTGCCCATTTTAGCTTTTCAAGATCACATTTCTTTCCAAGAAACTTCATTCCCCAAGCTCTTAGGAAATTAAGATTTCAATGTTCCCTCTTATGCTCCCTGGCTGGCCCAGCTGTGCCCACTGATCCTTGCTGGGTAAAGTGACCTAGGGGAGGCTGATCTCTTCCTTGTCCCTTTTACCTCATCACCGCTGCCTACCACAGATACATCTTTATTTCTTTCTTAATTCAGGAACTACTACTTGGATGGGCTTCAGAGACTAAAGATAAAAAGAATCAAGAGAGGCTTGTGGAAATGATTAAAGGCTTGGACAAGTTCCCTAGAAGTAAACGAAAAGGGCTGGTGGTACTCTGCCCTGGGGAAGGGAAAGCTGAGAGAAGATGTTCTGACATCCAACATCCGTGCAGGCACATGAAATATGTGAGGAGAACTTGACTTAGTGGGTAAAATGGAAAGAACACTGGACTGGACATCAGGTCTTAGCAAAATCTGCGGACTTTGATTCCCTATTTTCTTCAAAAAAAAAACTTTTAATTGCGAATTGAGTAAAGGTTTATAGAACAGAACACCAGTTTTAATTCAACAAATCCTACACTTTGTTTCAGGTCAATGACTGCAATCCCCTCCATGTAACATAACTTATCCTGCTTTATCCCTGGGTTTCTTGTTTTCATTCCTCTTTATTCCCCAATGCTTCTCAACTTTGTCCTTGAGTAAAAGCTGCTCTTTTGATCTCAAATGCTTGATAATACTATGGTGTGCATACCTCACTAGTGTTGTTCTTCTCCATTATATACTTGTCTGTTGTTTGGCTGAAAATTGAGCCATCAGGGTAAATTCAGCTCCAGACCTGAAGTGTGACCTAAGACAACAGTTTTGGGATTTTGCTCATGGGAGCAGCAGTCAAGAAATCAAACAATGTATTGCATTAGACAAATCTGCTGCACAAGACCTTTTTAAAGTGTTGAAGAGCAAAATGTCAGCTTGAAGATTAAGGTGTGCCTGACCCAAGTCATGGTATTTTCAGTAACCTCATATGCATGCAAAAGCTGAACAGTGAATAAGGAAGATGTTCGAAGAATTGATGCTTTTGAGTTATGGTATTGGA
>NW_006408904.1:739093-740265 GCF_000296735.1 Chrysochloris asiatica
ATATACTATATATATACTTTCAGAAGTGCTCCCATGCTCCTTCCTACACCCGTTCAGCATTCAGCCTTGGTGTCTATCCAGGTGTCTACCCATAAATGATCACTATTGCAGGAGTGTGTATATAAGAGTGTTGACTTCTGTTGCCTTTTACCTTTTCACTACTCCTGTGTCTTCCTCTGCCACCATCATTTTTGCCAACATCCCTCTTATTGCCTTCCCCTTCACCAAAGTTAACTATGTGTAGGTCAGTGCCAATTCCCTTATTTTAAAGTTCTCCATATACTCTTGTAGGGAACTCTGGTAACATAGTGGTTACAAGTCGGGCTGCTAATCTCACGGCCAGCAGTTCTAAACTACTAGCCATTCCATGGGATCAAGATGAGGCTTTCTGCTTCCATAAAGATTTATAGCCTTAAAAGCTATATGTAGGGTTCCTATGAGTTGGAACCTTAGCCATGGCATATAACCACCACCACCACCATATACTCTTCTACTTCTGTTTATCTGTGAGTCTGCCATTCTTTTCATCTTTCTTAAAAGTAAAAGCATTGAAGAAATGCTCTATTTTTGTCTGATTCCTCTGTGTCCAACAGAAAAACTGTAAGGTTGACTTCAAGCAGTGTGTGGTATAATGATCATGGGCTCTGGAATCAGGCAGGCTCTGGTGGAAACCTTGGATTTTCCTCTTAGACAGAAAACCTAACTCCTCTTAACCATGCCTTCCACATCTGGAAAAATGGGCATAATGATTCCTTTTTATTATGCTTGCTGTAAGGATTAAATAAATTATATTAACTAGTATTTACTATACTAAGTTAGGTAATGGACTAAATGATTTACCTGGTTGCTCATTTACACTTGTGAGTATAGATTTTAGCGACAATGAAGTCATTGAAGGTCAGAATAACTGGTGGAACCAAGCTGCACCTATTCTGTCTGGGTCTAAATTCCAAGTTCATAACCAAGATTCTACAGCACACAAAAACCTTCCCATCAGAAATTTGAGAAGAAGATACATTATTTTTGTTGTTGTTGTTGATCTCTATAAGCTCCCATGTGGCATTTATTTTCATTATATTTTTCCACAAAAAGAAAATTTTTTTTTTTTTTTTTTGGCATTTATTTTCATTATATTTTTCCACAAAAAGAAAATTAAAGGTTTTTTTTGTTTT
>NW_006408904.1:741155-743975 GCF_000296735.1 Chrysochloris asiatica
TTTTTTTTTTTGCTGACCCACCACTCTATCAAGCATAAAGTCCTTCTTCAGGGACTGGTCCCTCCTGATAACATGCCTGAAGCATAAGGGATGATGTCTCTCACTATCCTGGCTTCTAAGAAGCATTCTAACTGTATTTCTTTCAACATGAATTGGTTGTTCTGGCAGGCCATGGTACTTTCAATATTCTTCTCCAACACCATAACTCAAATGCATCATTCCTACAGTTTTCCTTATTCACAGTCCAACTTTCACATGAATATGAAGCTATTGAAAATTCCTTAGCTTGGGTCAGGAGCACCTTAGTCTTAAACTGATATCTTTACTCTTATGAGGAGGTCTTGTGCAACAGATTTGCCTATTGTAAAACATTTTTTGATTTCTTGGCTGCTGCTTGCATGAGTGTTGACTGTGGATTCAAGTAAGATGAAGTCTTTGATAACTTCAAACTTCAATGTTTTCTTCATTTATCGTGATGCTATTTATCGGTCCAGTTGTGAGGATTTTTATTTTCTTTACATTGAGATGCAATGTATACTAAGATTGTGGGTTTTGATCTTCATCAGTTAGGTATTTTACATCCTCATTGCTTTAAGCAATTAATCATCTGCATATCACAAGTTGATAATGAATCTTCCTCTAATCATATAATACAGCTTCTGAAATTATTTGCTCAGCATACAGATTGAGTAAGTATGGGAAAAGAATCCAGTCCTTGTGCACACCTTTTCTGTTTTTAACCCATTCTGTATCTCCTTGTTCTTCATCTATATAGAGGTTTCTCATGAGCACAGTTAAGCATTCTGGGATGCTGATTCTTAAAGATGTTATCCATAGCTTATCCACACAGTCAAAAGTCTTTTCATAGTCAATAAAGCACAAGTAAACATCTTTCTGGTATTCTCTGCTTTCAGCCAAGATCCATCTGATGTCAGCACTGATATGCCATGCCTTCTTCTGAATCCAATTTGAATATCTGGCAGTTCTCTGTCCATGTACTGTTGCAGCCATTTTAAAATTATTGTTAGCAAATTTTACTTGCATGTGATATTAATGATATTGTTTGATGATTTCTAAATTCCATTGGGTCACCTCTTTTTGGGATGGGCACAAATATGGATCTCTTCCAATCAGTTGACCAGTAGCTATCTTAAAAGTTTCTTGACATAGATAAGTGAGTGCCTACAGTGCTGCATCAGTGTGTTGAAAGATTTCATTTTGTAATCAGTCAATCCCCTGAACTTTGTTTTTTGCCAATGCCTATAGAGAAACTTGGATTTCTTCCTTCAGTACCATTGGTTCTTGATTATATGTTACCTCTTCAACTGGTTGAAGATCAACCATTTATTTTTGGTACACTGACTCTGTGTATACCTTCCATCTCCTTTTGATGCTTTCTGCATTATTCAGTATTTGCCCATAGGATCCTTCAATACTGCAAATTGAGGCTTGAATTTTTGAAATTTTCTTTAGTTCTTTCAGTTTGAGAAATGCTGAGCATGGAGTTAGAAAATTCCAGGTCTTTACACATTTCAGTATAATACTTTGTCTTCTCTTGGTACCTTTTGAAAATTTCTGTTTTGCTCTTTTACTTCCTCGTTTCTTCCAGTCACTGTAGCATGTTTACACTGAAGAACAAGTTTCAGAATCTCTTCTGAAATCCATTTTGTTATTTTCTTTATTCCCTGTCTTTTTAATGACCTTTTGCTTTCTTCCTGTGTGATGTTCCTAATTTCATTCCACAGCTATGGTCTTTGGTGATTAATGTCTAATACTTTAAATCTTTTCTTGCGATGGTCTATAAATTCAGGTGGACATGTTCATGGTCATATTTTGAGTCTTGTGGACTTATTTTAATTTTCTTCAGCTTCAGCCTGAACTTGCATAGAGTAATTCATGGTCTGTTCCACCTATTTTGGTTCTGACCCTATTTTGGCTGATGATATGGAACTTCTGAACTCTCTCTTCCTACAGGTGTTGTCAGTTTGATTCTTTTGCATTACATCTGGTGAGGTCCATGTGTATAGCTGCATTTTATGATATTGAGAAAAGGTATTTGCAATGAAAAATCACTGATCTTGCAAAATTTTATTATGTGATCTCCAAAATCACTCCTATCAACAAGGCCATATTTTCCAACTACTAATTTTCCAACCTATTCATTCCAATCACCAGTAGTTGTCAATGAATTTTGATTGCCTATTTGATCAATTTCAGATTGAAAAAAATTAGTAGACTTCTTCAACTTTATCATCACTGGCTTGAGTGGTTGGTGTGCAAATTTCAATAATGTTGCTGTTGTGAGGTGCCGCTGAGTCAATACCTACGCATAGCAACCCTTAGCGCAACAGAACAAAACACTGCCCAGTCCTGCACCAACCTCATATCGTTACTATGCCTGAGCCCATTACTGCTGTCACTGTGCCAGTCCATTTTGTTTAGGGTCTTCCTCTTCTTCTATGACTCTCTACTTTACCAAACATGACATTCTTCTCCGGTGACTCATCCTTCCTGATAATATGTCTGAAGTGTACTGTCTTCCAAGGAGCACTTTGACTGCACTTCTTCCAACACAGATCTGTTTGTTCTTTTGCAGCCCATGGCACTTTCAATATTTTTCTCCAACACCGTAACTAGAATGCATCAATTATTCTGTGATCTTCCTTACTCACTGTCCAGCTTTTGCATGCATATGAGGTTATTGAAAATACCATGGCTTGGAGCAGGCACATCGTATACTATAATGAAATGTGCAAAGACTTGGAGTTAGAAAACCAAAAGGGAAGAACACACTCAGCATTTCTCAAGCTAAGGGAACTG
>NW_006408904.1:751375-765471 GCF_000296735.1 Chrysochloris asiatica
ATCATGCCAATGAAATGATATATGATAGGGTGAATGTAAAGCTAATGTTCTCCCATGTAAACTATCACATAATTCACAATAAAATATTTAAAATAAAACGAAAAAAAAACGGGCATACCAGACAGAAAGAAGCTGGAGGAACCTGAGGGTGTGTCCCTTGACCACCCTTCGTGTCTGGAAAGGAACTCACCCTCATGGCTCAACTTTCAGCCAAGCAGTAGATAGGTATACAGGAGGGATAACAACACTAGTAATGTATGCTCACTGTGAAAGATAGAATGGACGATCATTCAAAATCAAAAGGGGAACATTTACCTAAGGACAATGTTGAGAAGGTTTGGAAAGGTGGGTGTGGAAATAGAATGGAAATAGGAACCCCAGAAAGGAAGTGGGATTACTGTTGTTGCATGAAGGGAATTGCAGTAGTTGAGATGAAACAAAGTGTATGATTTGTTGAATGTAAAACTGATGATCTTGTCTCCAAGTCTACACTCAATTCACAATAAAAAGTTTTTTTTTTTTTTTTTTTTTAAAAAAGGCATCTAGAGAAGGCAATGTAAAATAATAAAATGTACAATGACCTGGAGTTAGAAAACCAAAAGGGAATAACATGCTCAGTATTTCTCAAGCTGAAATAAGTGATGAAAACATTCAGGCTGCAATGTAGAAGGATTTTAGGGGGAAAATATTGAATTAAGCAGGAAGCATTAAAAGATGGAAGGAATACACATACATACTCACTGTACCCAGAAGAATTGGCCGATGTTCAACCATTTCAAAATGTATCAAACAATCAATAACCAATTGGAGTGAATGACGAAGCCCGTTACACAGAAGGGTGTGGGGGAAAGCAAGGCTCTAGGAATTAATAGAATATGTAAGGAAAGTTCCACCAAACTGATGCAGCATTGGAAACACTTGTCTTTGCCAAGAGGCTTGGAAGACAGCTACCTGATCAACCAACCGAAAGAGATCCATATTTGTGTGAATTCCAAGGAAAGGTGACCCAATGGAATGTGGAAATCATTGAATAATAGCATTAATACCATTGACAGAGCTGCTTAAAATGCAATCCAGATTTAAAAGAGGATATAGAATGAGGTATATCATTTCTCCCATCAGGTAGATCTTGACTGAAAGCAGACAATATCAGAAAGATGTTTACTTGTGCTTGATTGACTATGAAAACCATTGGACTGTGTGGATCATAGCACAGTATGGATAACATTGCAAAGAATGTGGATTCCAGAACACTAAGTAGTGTTCATGAGAAACATGTACATAGACCAAGAGGCAGTTGTTCTAAGAGAACAAAGAAATATTTTTTTTGGTTTAAAATCAGAAAAGGTGGCTGTCAAGATTATATCCTTTTACAGTATTTATTAAGTCTGTATGGAAAGCAAATAATCCAATAAACTGGATTTTATCAAGAAGAATGTTGCCTCCATATTGTTAAGAATACTCATTAACAACCTGTGAAATGCAGATGACACTCACTGCCTTGCTTGCTAGAAGAGAATTAGACTTGAAATACTGAGGAAGATCAAAAACTATACAGCCTTCAGTATGGATTGCAACTTCATGTAAAGAAAATGAAACTCCTCAGGGAATTAGTGTGGGATTATTAGTATGGGAGAGTCTGGTATATATAAATAATTTCAATTTGTAGATGCAGTGTGGGCTTCAAAGTAAAAGTGTCACTTGACCTGGGGTTGGAGGTAGGGTCAGAAAGTTATCGAGGCTAGTCAAGCAGATATGAACAGATATATTTTTAAAGTCAGCATATGATGTCTGATGAGGAGAGAATTCTGGGGTGGGTTTGAATAGAAAGCTACATGATTCAGGAGTGACTGGGTGTTATATTTTTAGCTGTGCGAAGAGAGTGTCTGAAGTCAAATATTTCTTCAGAGATTTGTCTTTGAAATGGCAAGGGAGAGAAGTGCTGCTTGGGTGTTTCTTGGTGGAGGTGGGGAGTGACGCTCTCTCCAGACAATAAAGTATGATTTGGACATCAAGATCTTGGCTTCCTGTATCTTTTTCCCATCTCACCCCCTCTCCTCCTCTGGTGATCTTCCAGAGAAAGGAGACCTGATGGGCTAAGATACTTGGACATACTCACACCAAGAGAGGTTTTCTGCTTGAAAGAATGGAAACCATAATAAATCAGAGATCCAACAACATTAGATGTCGTGGTGATGATGAGTGACCACACATAAAAACATGGACTCAAGGATTCAACACTGCTGTAATAAACTTTTGAGGGTGGGGTGCGTGGTCTTCTGGTCTCAGGTTTAATGTTTCATTAGCCAGGATGAGAAAGGGAATTTTCCTTTGAAGTTGGATTGAAGGAAAATCAGGAATAGTTGTCCTACCAAAGAACTGTGGCTATCACAAAAGGTGACTCCTTTTGCCAAAATCTTTGCACCTGCCTTCTCTGAGACTGAGGAGCTGCCACATGCTATTCCACTAGACAGTGTGTTCCAGGAGTAGAGAGTAGAAACAAACACATTGTTCTGTGTTTCCTTAGCTCTTCCGAGATCTACCTATCCAGAAGAGGGTGAACAGGTTGCTGGGGTCCTAAAGCTGAGAAACCACTTCAGGAATCAGAGACAGCCTGAACTGGAGAGAGTATGGAAGTCACTATGACTACATCTACTGAAGAGAGGTCAACTGAATGGACTGACTTCAGGTAAGTTGTCTAGTAGAATGTCTAGCAAGCTGTGGATCTTTTATAAATTCCAGTTCTCTTTTGGCCCCTTTCCCAAGGTTCTGCAGGAGAGAATACATAGGCTTCATATAAGGATGGATTTTCTAATGACTATAGCTCTTTAAATTTGTCATAAGCTGTCTTAGGGCAATATATATGCTCATCTATGCATTCAACATTTATGATCGGAACACATTCTGAATGTCAGCTGTTGTAGTCATGAATTGAGGATACAAAGATGAATAAGATGTAGCTTTCTCCCTTTAATAACTCAGAGCTCAATAGGGGAAGACAAACATGAATGTGAACAGATAAATTCCAATGCAATGGAGTCTGGTGGAGGGAGGGAGGGAATGGTGCTGAGGGATCACAAACTTTGGAGTAACTGATCTGCCTGGATGAGTTGGAAGAAGTTTTACAGAGCAGGTGACATTTGATCAGGGTCTTGAAGGATGAGTAGGAGTCTGTTATTCAGTGGTGTGGAATTCCTTATCACTGGAAGTGTTCAGACAGAGACTGAATGGCTACCTGTCAAAGGTGTTGCAGGGGGATTTCTCGGGAGCTAGGAGACTGGTCTAGATGATCTCGAAGGCTTTTCCAAGCTCAAGATTCTATAAAAGAGCCACAATAGTGGGTCATATTGTGCTAGCATATACATTACCATCCGTCAACACATTATTCCCAATTCTCTGCTTCTTGTGGCTAGAGGGAGGTTGCTGTCAACCTGAAAAAGGTTTAAATTGGGATCAGGAAGGAGGGAGAATTTATCTTCCCTTTGCCCTGAGGGTGAATATCTCTTTACACTTCTCAATGGAGTATACTGAAGTGGGAATGTAAGATTGCCTTAAGGAGAAAACATAGAGGATTGGGGGATGGAAGAGAAAGCTTTGCTCCTCTTGGCCCTTGGCAGAGTTGGGAGGGGATTCCCTTATGTTTACATTGTTCCTGGCTGTATGAAACAGCTGAGATGGCCTCCTTTGCTATAGTCCTGAGTGTCTGAGCCAAGGCAGCCATCTGAGGCTCTCTGTCTGCCATCCAGCACCGACTGTGCCCTTCTGCCAAGAAAAGTGATAGAGACAAAGGAGACATACCCAAAGAGAAAAGAGACTCCAATGCCTCTCATTCATTGCAGCTGAGTTCCTCAGCTGGCGAATATACTTGAATTGTTCACATTCTTGACTCTGTTCAGGTGAACACAGGTGCACACAGGTTGAGCCACCATCCTTTTTCTTCACCTGCAGGGATGAGAGGCCGCACTGGCTGGCGGGCAGACAGACGTACTATTGTTGCCCTGCACAGGGTGGCATATCAAATGCATTTTAAGAAGGGATTGGAGCTTGAGGCTCTTGAGTCTGCTAAGTACAGATTTATGGGGGAGAAATGAATAAATCTTTATTTATTGTTTTTCAATACGCTTTCCTCTGGGGGGAGGGGTGGGGAAAGTGGACGGAGAGCAATTCGGTAACTGAGTCCAGGCACTTTTTCTTAGTGACTTCTCGTAGTCAGTTGAATGTGGAAGTAAATCACTTTACTTCCAGCATCCAAAAGAAAAACCCTGGCTTTCACACTCGTTAAACTCTGGAACTAGTTAACACATCAAGTTTCTTCTGGGATGTCTGTCAAGATGGATTAGCAGCAAGTTGATAGATGTGGGTTCAGACTGCAATGAACTTGTAATATCCACTCACTTGATGCCAGTTGGCTTTGGGTCCCCTGCTGACCCCTTCAGGCTCCTTGGAGTCAGTAAGAAATGCAGGCTGAACTGATTGAGTACAGGCCTTCCCAGGGTTACGAACATGTTTGGTTTAGTAACTGTGTCTTTAAGTCGAATTTGTAGGTAAGTTGAAAAGCAGGTTCATATGGTTCTTATTTAGCCTTACTCTGGTGCAAGGAAGGAACCGTAGTGGCACAGTAGGTTAAGTGTAGAGCTGTTAGTTCGAACCTACCAGATGCTCCAAGGGAAAAAGATGGAGCTTTCTGCTCCCGTACAGATTTATAGTCTCAAGAGCTCGAGGGAGCTGTCCTATGTGAGTTGGAATTGACTCAGTGGCAGCGGCCTGATGAGTTGGTGGAAAAGGAGCCTTGATGATGCAGTAGTTGAGCACTCACTGCTAACAAAAGGTCAGCAGTTTGAAGCCACCAGCCACTCAAGTGGGGAAAGATGGGGCAGTCTTCATGTGTATAGCTTTTCAGCGTTGGAAATCCTTCCGGGCAGTTCTAGTCAGTCCTATAGGGTCACTATGAGCCAGAGCCAACTCAAAGGTAATGAGCTTCATTTCGGTTTAGGTTAGCACAAGAGAATACTCAGTCTTTTCAATAATTTAAAAACTGCATGTGCAGCAAGGGAAGGTGATTATGATGAAGGATTTGAGAGCATGGGCTGGTTCAGTCTTTCCTCTTTGAGGGCAAATTTGCGTAACATTGAAGGGCAAGTCTAAGTTGTGTGTAAGGTGAGTGCTCATAAGTTTAGGATTTACTGTTCATGGTGTGTGCTTTTTCTGCAAGCTAGTAATAATACAAACAGTAACTGTTATATGGAAAATGTCATGCAGCTACTTGTTTTTGCCAAAGGAAATGCAGAAAGTATAAACTAAATACCACTGAGATTAAAAATTTTTAATTTTATTTTATAGGAGGTGGTGGAAATGAGGTTACAGGGTTTGAGGGGAGTGATAGTTTTGGAAAAATAACTTTTTGTTCAATATTAACTTTTTGAAAACATGTTAATGTTTTACTGTTCAAAAAGTCAAATCAATAAGGATGGGAAAAACTTAAAAAGGAATACAAATAAATCTCTGTACATTTCAAAAGTAACACATAATTACATTGAAGGAGGAAACAAAACGAATCTCCATCTAAGTGTCCTGGTAGCACAGTGGTTGAAGTGCTTGGCTGCTGACCTGAAAGGTTCATGATTGGAACCCACTAGTCACTCTGCATTGGTGAGAAAAAGGCCAGGAAAGTTACCTAAAGGATTGTTTTTTCATCATGACAATGCACTAGCTCATTCTTCAATGGTAGCACGAGCTGCCTTACAAGAATGCTATTGGGAAGCCTTACCCCATCTACTCTATAGCCCTGATCTTGTCCCTTCAGGGTTCTTTTGGTTTCCCAAGTTCATAGAGCATCAAAAAGAAACAATTTGAGAATGCCCAAACTGCCATTTTTATGTTGTGGAAATTGAAGAGTACCGCATTATTTAGGGACGCTATTAGAGAGATAGAAACACTGTCTTCCAGAGTTTATAGATCTAGATGGAGGATATAATGAGAAACAATGGCTTCACATGTTAATTCTTTTGTTTAATAAAGTTGTATATGATTTTGCAGTAATATTTTTCAAACGTATCCATATACAAACATAGATGTTGTTGTTGTTAAGTGTCATCGAGTCAGTTCCTACTCATAGCGACACTGTAAAGGGTTTCCCAGGAACAGGTAGTGAGTTTGAATCCACCGACCTTATGGATCAAATTGACTTTGGGGTAGAGTGCTTAGATGCTCTTATATCAGCTCCAACTCACAATGACCCTCTATGTAACAGAATGAAACTCTGCTCAGTTCCACACCATCCTCACAATTGTTAGGTTTGAGCACAGTGTTGTAGCCACTGTATCAATCCATCTTATTGAGGCTTTTCCTATTTTGAGCTGATCCTCTACTTTACCAAGAATGTGCTTCCAGATACGATGGTTGGAGAAGGGCATAGTATTGTTTCTGTGGTACGGCTTTCAAAGTTGCATAATCTGAATTGAGTCCTGAAGAAACATCAGAAAAGACAAAATGAGGATTTGTCTGCACAATAGCTGGGCAGTACGCTTCAGAAATCTCAAAATTATGAAAGGGAAAGATTCAGTTTAAAGGAAAATAAATAATATGACAACTAAACTAAAGAATCATGCATTAATCCTCCTGAATTAGATTCCACTGTGGGAAAAAGAAGCTTCACATGGCAGTATTGAGAGAGTTGATGAAATTGGATGACACACTTTGGTTTATAGCATTGTACCATTAAAAGGAGACCTGGTGGTATAATAGTTAAGCACTTGGCTGCTAACCAAAAGGTAGGTTGTTCAAACCCACTAGAGGCTCCCAGGAAAAAAAGACTTGGTGATCTACTCCTATAAAAATTACAGCCTAAGAGATACTATAGGGTAATTTCTGTGTTGTTGGATCACTGTGCGTCAGAATCAACTCAATGACATGTAACAACATCAACATTAAATTTGGTGATTTTGAAAAGTATCATTGTTGGGCACCGGTAAGTGGATTCCAATTTATAGCCGCCCTATAGGAAGGAGTACCACTGCCCTCTAGGGTCTCCTGCCCTGTGGGAGCAGACTGCCAGGTTTTTGTCCTGCATAGAAGCTGGTAGATTCAAATTATTCACCTTTTGGTTAAACAGCCAAGTACTTAACCACTGACACTTTTGAAAGTTATATTGGGATGAAATAAGTGAATGTTATTCTTCTTGGAGAATAAAACCTAGTTTGCTGTTGATGTTGTTGTTAAGTGCTGTGGAGTCAGTTCCAAAGACTGGCTGGTAGGATTGAATTGCTGACTTTTGGGGTTAGCAGTCCAGTGATTATCCTACAGCACCACACTAGGACTCCATGTTATTGTGGTTGTTAGGTGTCTTCAAGTCTGTTCCACCTTGTAATGACCTCATGCACAACAGAATGAAACACTGCCCAGGTCTGCATCATCCTTATGATTGTAAGGCTTGAGTTCATTGCTGCTGCCACTGTGCCAATCCATCTTCTGGGGGCTCTTCCTCAACTTTACCGGGCATGATGTCCTTCTCCAGGGACTGGTCCCTCCTGACAGTATGTCTGATGTGTGAAAGATGAAGTCTGGCCATCTTGGTTTCTAAGGAATATTCTGGTTGTACTACTTTCAACACAGATTTGTTTGTTCTTCTGGCAGTCCATGCTATCTTCAGTAGTCTTCTCCAACACTAAAACTCAAAGGCGAATTCTTTTGTAGTCTTCCTTATTTACTGTCCAACTTTCACATATATTATGAGACTATTGAAAATGCTTGGGTCAGACACACCTTAGTCCTCAAACTGACATCTTTGCCTTGAACACTTTAAAGAAGTCTTGTGCAGCAGATTTGCTTAATGCAATATAGCGTTTGATTTCTTGACTGCTGCTTCCACCAGTATTAATAATGCATCCCAGCAAAATGAAGTCTTCGACAGCTTCAATCTTTTCTCCACTTATCATATTTATTGGTGTGGTAGTGAGGATTTTTGTTTTCTTTACATTGAGGTGCAGCAGTATTGAAGGCTGTGGTCTTTGATTTTCATCAGTATTATAAGTCCTTGTTGCTTTCAGCAAACAAGGTTGAATCATCTGCATATCACAGGTTGTTAATGAGTCTTCCTCCAATCCTGATGCCACATTTTCCTTCATATAATCCAGCTTCTAGGATTATTTGTTTAGCATCCAGATTAAACAAGTATGGTGAAAGAATACACCCATGGCACACACCTTTCCTAATTTTAAACCATTCAACATCTCCATGTTCTGTTCAAACAACTGTCTGTTCATTTATGTACAGGTTCCTCATGAGCATAATTAAGTGTTTTGGAATATCCATTCTTCTCAGTGTTAGCCATAGTTTGTCATAATCCACAGTCAAAAGCATTTGCATAGTCAATAAAGCACAGGTAAACATCTTTCTGGAGTCCTGGTGTGGTGCTGTGGATTAACGCACTGACTGCAAAGCCAGCTTGAACTACAAGGTTGGTGGTTCAAGCTCACCAGTTGCTCCTCAGAAACCCTATACAGAGTTGCTATGGGTTGGAACTGACTCAATGGCACTTTACAACAACAACAACAAAACATCTTTCTGGTATTCTCTTCTTCCAATCAAGGTCCATCTGAGGTCAGTGATGCTTGAACCCCTGGCAGTTCTATATTAATGTACTGTTACAGCCATTTATAATAATTAATAAATTATTATTAATAAAATTTTACTTGCATGTAATATTAATGATATTGTACAGTGATTTCTGCATTCTGTTGGGTCACTTCTCTTTGGAAAGGGCAAAGATCTCTTCTAATCATCTGGCCAGGTAGCTGTCTTTCAAATTCTTTGATATACGTGAGTGAGGGTCTCCTATGATATATCAGTTCGTGAAAGGATTACAATTTGTATTCCATTAATTCCTGTAGCCTTGGTCTTTGCCAATGACTTCAGTGCATCTTGGACTTCTTCCTTCAGTTCATTGGCTCTTGACCATATGCTGCCTCTTGAAATAGTTGAATATCAACCATTTCTTTTTGGAACAGACACTCTGTTTATTCCTTCCATCTTCTTTTGATACTTTGTGCATCATTCAATGTTTTGTGCATAGAATCCTTCAATACTGCAGGTGGAGGCTTGAATTTTTTCTGCAGTTCTTTCAGCTTGAGAAATGCTGAGTGTGTTCTCCTCAGAACTCCATATACTAAGTTATTTAGGGATAAAGGAACATAATGTTTGTAATGAGAGAAGTAATGAGAGTGGGTGTACAAATTGGGCAAATTATCAACAAATGATGTTTCAGTAAAGCTTATGTAGGCTTTCTTTGTACTTTCTGACTTTTCTGTACTTTGATATTATAAATATAAAAAATGACATGATAACCAGAAATTTTAAACTATGATAATGATCATTCTTGTCTCATCTTGCACTGTTTGGGGAAGAGCTAAATATGAAAGAACTTCTGTTTTATGCAATTTCACAGTATGCAAATGCTTTTACATTTATTATCTCATTTGGTTCTCACAATTACTCTTTGAAGTAAGTAAGGCTGGTATTTTATTGCCCAATTTTACAAGAAACTTAAGGTTAGATGTATCAAGCACCTTTCTAAAAAATAAAATTAGGACATGGGCTCAGTCCTTCTAACTCTGAGTACCCAGCTTCCCCCCAGTGCACTGTGGTCAAATCTTAGACATCTGTGGTAGGTGTGCTTCTTACCTCCTCATGTGTTTGTACAGATTGCATTAGATCATACATAAATTGGTTGATTAGATTTGGAGATGTTACCTGTGTTATTATTATACTAGCCTTTGATTTTGCCCTCCTTATAATATAGTGCTCTTCTAGCAAACTGCCATGTATAGTATGGTAGACAATTATTGTCTTGTGATAGTGGTCATGCTAAGGAAACCTGGTGGTATAATGGCTCAGCTGTTAACCCAAAAGTTGGTGCAAACCCAACAGTGATTCTTCAAGAGTAAAGACCTGGTGATCTACTGCCATAAAATTACAGCCTAGGAAACCATCTGGGGCAGTTCTACTCTATACACAGGGTCACCATGGGTTGGAATTGACTCTTCAGCACACAGTGATCATACCAGTGTCAGTGCCTGGACATGTCTATACACATAGGTTCAGGTCCTTTCCCCTCATATATGCCCACAACTTTTGGATGTGTGAGGGTGCTTTTAAAAGTTTATGGAAAAATCCCATCAGCTTTTCATTCCATTTTTTCCATAAAGCACCCTTGTATGCATTAAGTAAAAGACCAGTAGCTGAGGATACATCCAGCATCTTAAATTCTATGGTTCTTTCTTCCAAATTGTTCAAGCTCAGATGGTTGAATTCCATCCTTGAGAAAGGGGCATAGTCAAAAAATGTTCTGATGGACAAGAGATGAGATATAAAGGATCAGACAGTGGGAAAATCAACAGGAGGCTGTGGTGACTGGTTTAAGCTTCAGATCTTACAATTCTTTAAGTTACTGTTCCAGGCTCCTTAAAAGAGTCAAGAGTAGAATTTAATGGCTTTCTCTCTAGGGTAAATGAGGCAGGAAATGCCATGGCTTAAAATTTTTTTAATTTGTAAAGAAAATTCCTCAAGATTTACCTCAAGGCCCACTTCAAGGCTTGGTTTTTCTTTATAGACTTTTGTAGCCCCACTTTCCACAATGGTCTTCCTGTTCTGAATCCTTAAGCCCCTAGCTATACGTGTCCTTCTTTTGATTCTGATCACACACTGCATTATTTGTAATTGTTTGGGGGCTTACACACAACCACCACACACTCCTCAAATCCAAGTAACTAGGCTCCTCCATTGATGAAAATGCTTTCCAGTGTCTTCCTGGCCACCAGCTCCAAAGACCTGAGCTCAGTCTTTATCCTTCATTCACCTAGGAGGGCATTCTTACCCTGTGAGGATCTGACCAAAATGCAGGCATGCACATGTCTAAAGCATTTTGCCTAAAGTTTTAGGGACTCACTGGCTAAGCTATGGACACTGCCAGGAACACTGGGCCATATCTAGACCACCTCCTTCTTCTTTATCCTCTCCCTTAGGAATCTCAGCAAGAGGTTAGTTTTACCGTCTTGCTGGATGAGGCACAAAAAATGCATATGTTTGGCTTCAGGCAGCAACATGAGGCACTATTTCCTGTGCCGATCAGATAAACACGCAGTAGGCCTCGCTTGGAGTCCTGGTGTGGCGCTGTGGGTTAATGCGCCAGACTGCAAAGCCATTTAAACTGCGAGGTTGGCAGTTCAAGCTCACCAGCTGCTCCTCAGAAACCCTATACAGGGTCGCTATGGGTTGGAACAGACTTGAAAGCACTTAACAACAACAACAACAACAGGCCTTTTTTGCCTGCCTGCCCCTGACTAAGCTTGGTTTTTGAGAAACCCCATCACCCTGGATTCCTCAGAGCTTGTATGACATATGCTGAGTTTTTCATTTGAGAAAGAAGAGAATATAAGAAGTGAAGAGAGAAAACATGTCTCCTGACTAATTTTCCTCTTCCAGATTTTTTTTTCTACCAGTCATCCCAGCTTCAAAATACTTGGCTAGTTTTCCTATGTGATGCCAAATATCAGGACTTACTGCTGAGTTATATAATCAAATGTTTTGATACTGGGCAGACCTACCTTGAAAATTCACAATGTGAGCTTCTAAAATGCTTTCTGCTTCAAATGGATATTTGGAGATGGATTATACCACATCTGGGAATGAACTTTGAGCTTCTTGGAAAAATTATTACTCAACACTCTTTTGCAAATCTTTTCCAGAATTGTCAGGTGGCCAAAATTGCATTCATCCCAGAAGATTGACTTTATTCCTACCCAGGTTTACCAAAGTCACATCTTAATCACCAGGTCATCTCCTCACTTCAGGAGGATTAGTGAGAACTCAAGACTTCCCATTCCATGTCCAGGATGTTTTCATTACAACTGTCAGAGCTGCAATTTTGAGCCCAGTGCTGTATTGAGCAATAATGATGTAGATTCCAAGAAGTGCACTCTATAGTTCTTCCTGGAGGGATGTATAGTTTGGAACTCAGAGTCACGTCTGCCAACTCTTATGCTGTATGTCAGCATCTCTTGAAATAAGCCCCTTGGCATTTGAGTTTCCCAGCAATCTGCCAGGTATTATATGGTGGCAAAATCTCACCTATTTGTGTATGGTGGGACAAATTGGCCAACCATTAACTACCTAGGGTCAAGCACTTTTGAAATATGTTGGCACATAATAGGAACTCAGCAAACATATGTTGAGTGAAAGCAGAAATAAATGACACCCTGAATTAAGCAAAGTGAAGTCAGATTCTTTGTGGATGATGAGTTCAGTTCCTCAGAAGCAGATCCTGAGGTAAGAGTTCATGTGCAAGGGATTTATGAAGGAAATGTTCTAGAAGAGGCCAGAGAAGAGGAGCAGGGGCAGAGAAGGGGGAAGATGCAAGCAACAGATCAACTCCCTTCCACATACTTAGCCCAGGGAGCCCTGTAGCATAAAGGAGTACATAGAGTGTGTTCCATTTCTAGGCAAGGGGCTAAGTTTCCACACTCCAGTACCAATTATCATTGTTGTTGTTGTTATGTGCCATGGAGTCGATTCCATTCTGACTCATAGTGACCCTATACGGGGTTTCCGAGGCTGTAATTCTTTATGGGAGCAGAACGCCTCATCTTTCTCCCACAGAACAGCTGGTAGTTTCAAACTGCTGACCCTGAGGTTCACAGCCTGATTCGTAACCACTACGCTACTATGGGCTATGTGTCTCTGGGAGCCACTTTAGGCTTTCAGTACATGCACTTGTTCTCTGAAGGCGGTTGTGAGGGTTACAGAATCTGGAGGATGAACATAAAAACTGTAAATGGAATCCCTGGCCATCTGAATTGTTTATGGACAACTTTCACATGCTACCCTTCAGAGCTGTAAATTTTAAATCCCTGAGAGGAAAATTACTAACATTTAGTGTTTCAGATAGTCATTTGACCACCGAGTCTATTTTTACATCTTTCTGTGTTTTCAGACTAGTTTTCTGTAAAATATGCTTCAGAAAACATTTCTTACATTTTGCGTTCTCTTGCAAATTTCATTTATCAGAGCGCTAATTGGTAGAAGTTATAATTGAAGCCGGTGTAATGTTATTCCACATGTGTAAAGCTGATAGATCATCTTTCATATTTAGATTTGCAAACTTGCAAAAATGCTAAAGTCAAGTTATGATTTTGATCAACATTCTCATTACAGAAACAAATACACCGCTTCATTTATCAACTATGTTGTTTAATCCAATATTTCACATTTATGACAATAGTAAAAACTCTGCTGTTCCACTATTTTGTGCATTAATGATGTACTTCTGGCAATAATGGCCATCTAGGAGCAAGGCTAGAGTCATCTGGCTGTGATGGTTAAGGTTATGTGTCAACTTGGTTGGGCCATGATTCACTGTGGTTTAGCAGTTATGTAATGATAAAGGAAAACACTCAGTATTTCTCAAGGTGAGGGAACTGAAGAAAACAATTCAAGCCTCAACTTGCTATATTGAAGGATTCTATGGGCAAAATATTGAATGATGCAGGTAGCATCAAAAGGTGATGGAAGGAGTACAGAGTCACTGTACCAAAAAGAAATGGTCGATGTTCAACCATTTCAAGAGGTAGCGTATAATCAAGAGCCAATGACCTTAAAGAAGAAGTCCAAGGTTCATTGAAGGCATTGGCAAAGAACACAGCACTGGGGATAAATGGAATGCAAATTGAAATCTTTCAACAAACTGCTGTGGCACTGGAAGCACTCACTAATTTACGCCAAGAAATTTGGAAGACAACTACCTGGTCAACTGACTGGAAGAGATCTGTATTTGTGCCCATTCCAACAGAATGTGGAAATCACTGGGCAATATCACTGATACCCCATGTGAGTAAAGTTTTAGTAAAGATAATACAGAAATGGCTACAACCATACATTGACAGAGAACTTCCAGAGTTTCAAATAAGATTCAGAAGAGGACATGGCATGAGGGATATCATTGCTGATATCAGATGGATCTTGGCTGAAAGCAGAGAATATCAGAAAGATGTTTATCTATGTTTTATTGACTATGCAAAGGCTTTCAATAGTGTGGATTATGACAA
>NW_006408904.1:766911-774598 GCF_000296735.1 Chrysochloris asiatica
ATAACAAGAGGAAGACCACCAATGAGATGGATTGGCACAGTGGCAGCAGCAATGGGCTCAGGTGTATCAGTAATTGTGAGGTTGGGCCAGGACCTGGCAGTGCTGTGCAAAGGGTCACTATGAGTCAGAACCAACTTTATGGCTCCTAAAAAATACAATGATATAATTTGGCAGTTATGTAGTAATGTAGTTTTCCTTCATTTTGTGATCTGATGTGGTCATACTCCTTTTTCACAAAATGCCAATTTCCCATAATGACCTGGTCTTTGTAACCTAACCATGTCACTGAGTGAGGAGAGGGTATTAAAGGAAACATAAGATTAAAATTGTGTTAATGGGTCTGGGTTGACTAGCTTAATTCAAGGATTTCCAGAACTTTCTAATTGGCCTGCTAGTGACTGACTTCACGCTACACTTTGAGAGGCAGAAGTCTTTAAAAGGCATCTGAGGAAGGTGAAGAGGTGTTTTTTGTTTGTTTGTTTGTTTTTTAATTAAAATAACATTTTGATTTGGGATTTGGGGATTTATAGGCATGTACACCAACAAAATAAATGTAAAAAATATTTTTATACCTACAAATAATATAAAGGAGCATGGTGGCTTTTGAACGATAAAAACTGGACTGTGAATCACAAGGTTGATGGTTTGAGCCCACAGGCCGCTCCATGGGAGAAGATGAAGTCTTCTGTTCTAGCAAATATTTACAACCTTGGAAACCTTATATTGGGTTGTTATTAGTCAATGGCACTTAATAACAATAACACAAATATTAATAACAACACATACATCAATTATAAGGTACAAGGTAAAAGGACAATTTTTGCAATATTCTGTTTTTTCAATATTCCGTTGAATAAGATCTAGTGATTTTCTCTTTGTAAGACTTCTATTGTTGGGTGTGAACTCATAGAGACCATATACTATAGGGTAAACCTGCCCCATAGGGTTTTCTACGCTGTGACTTTGAAGGGAATACACTGCCAGGTAGGTCTGTTCTTCCAAGTACAGGCTAGTGAGTTGAAACTACTGGAATTTCAGTTAGTAGCTGAATGCTTAACCATTGCGCCTCCAGCTCTAGCAGCCATTACAAGGTCAAGGCCTGACTTTGCCTGCCTTTTCCAGATAGATCCGAATTAGAGCATGGTGCAATTTTAAGAATTCAGCCTCAGATGAAGGTAGAGAGTGTAGAAAAAGAGATTTGTTGTTGCTGTTGTTAAGTGTCATCAAGTCAGTTCTGACCCATAATGACCTGTGTACGACAGAAACAGGTGACCCTGTGTATAACAGATCCTCCTGATAATATGTCCCAAGTATGATAGATGAAGTCTGGTTGTCTTAACTTCTAAGGCGCGTGCTGGCTGTACTTCTTCCAACACAGATTTGTTTGTTCTTCTGGCAGTCCATGGTACTTATAATATTCTTCTCCAAAACCATAGCTCAAATGCATCAATTCTTCATGGTCTTCCTTATTCATTACCCAAGTTTCACATGTGTATGAGGCTATTGGAAATACCATGGCTTGAGCAGGTGTACTTTAGTTCTCAAACTGACATCTTTTCTCTTGAACACTTTTTCTCTGGTAGCGTAGTGGTTACAAATCAGGCTGCAAGCCACAAGGTCAGCAGTTCGAAACTACCAGCTGTTCCGCAGGAGAAAGATGAGGCTTTCTGCTCCCGTAAAGATTTACAGCCTCAGAAACCCTGTGCAGGGTCGCTATGAGTCGGGACCAACTCCATGGCACATAACAACAACAACAACAACAAAAGTGGAAGAAAAGCAGGAAGGAAACTCTACCATTGTTTTTTAATATTTTAAAACTTTTCATTATGATCTGAGTGAGTTTAAAGGGCATATTGGTCTTCTATTCCATAATTTATTAACATTTTGTTTTGTGACATTGATTACAATCCCCACAATGTAACAGCATTCTTTCCACTTCCTGCCTGTGTTTACTGTTTCCATTCATGCTTCTTTACTATCCCATCCCGTCCTGCCTTCTGCTCTTTGTCCCTGGGCAAATGCTGCACTTTTGAGAGCATCTTGTTAATTCTTCTAAGGAGTACATACCTCCTGATGCTATTGTTCACCTGATAGACCTGTCTAATGCTGACTGAACGCTGAGCCAAGAAGGTGAGTTCAGTTTGAGTCTTGAAGGGTGCTTAACGTCCATGAGACAAACCAACCAAGGGCAGGTTATCTTTGTACCACACTCCTGAGGGGAGTGGAAGAACAACTCTTCTAGATCTAGAGGCTTATGACTTAATGTTCCAACCCAAAACATTTCCAAGTTCGGGTAAGGAGTGAGACTAATATAGTTCCCTAAATACCATGTGGTAGAAGGAATAGTTGTGGCACGAGCAATATCATTCCATAAGGATAAAACTGACGATCGACTTTTCACATTTAGATTTGCAAAATGACAAATTGATTAATAAGGACTGATACCTTGATTAGAGACTTGTTGTTGTTGTTGTTGTTGTTATGTACCGTGGAGTCAGTTCCAACTCATAGCGACCCTGCACAGGGTTTCTGATGCTGTAAATCTTTACCGGAGCAGTAAGCCTCATCTTTCTCCTGCGAAATGGTTGGTAGTTTCGAACTGTCGACCTTGAGGTTGGCAGCCCGATCTGTAACCACTACACTATCAGAGCTCTTTGTCACTCTGAAATCCTTCTGTGAGCAGTGCTTCAGTGTACCATGGGTACTACTGCTGGTGGAGTCCTGGGGTGGCACTGTGGGTTAATGCGCTGGACTGCAAAGTTGGTTTGAACTCCAAGGTTTGCAGTTCAAGCTCACCAGTCGCTCCTCAGAAACCCAGGTCGCTCTAAGTCTCGACGACACTTAACAACAACAACAACAACAATTACTGCTGGCACAGCCCATTGGTCATCAAGTTATACACAATAGCTTGAGTAAAAAGGTACAAACAAAGTTGAAATTCAGATATGGACAATTTCTAAGCTATAGACTTTAGCCTGTGTTCTTTACACCTGTTAGTATAGAAAAACCTGGCGATCTACTTTGGATGAGTCTGTCATTGAAAACTGGAGCTTTCTCTTATCTTGAGTCGGAGTCAACGGTAACTGGGATATATATATATATATTTAATGTATTACTCTGCTGTGTGTGTGTGTAAATACACACACGTGTAGTATGCATCTATTTTCTCTCACTGACACAACTCAAAATATATTGTATTAAATTCACTCAAACTTTCTATATACTCAACAAATGCACATCGGGCTGAGACCTAATATGGTCACGAAGGAAAATGTTTTTCCAATTTATTAACTATCTTCACAAGTGAGAACGGGAAAGTTCACATGGAATCTGTCATATTCGTGTTCAATTTCCGTGCACTTCTATTGCTATTCCTTCAGCTCTGGCTGCTCAAGGTATTTTCCAAGTCCTTGAGCTCTGACTTCCTTTCTGTTTTTCTGGGGTGTGAGAGCGCCCTCTGGTGGCGTTTCATTGGAAGCGTATAATGACTCGATACCTCTTGCTCTACAATGGAGAGCAGTGTATGCAGAAGAACAGGACTGAGCATTGTTTTTGTTCTGTTGCACATAGGGTTGCTATGGGTTGGAACAACAACAGCATATGCAAGGGTGTTCAGTAGCCAAAGAGAATGAGGATCCCACTCTTCGCATTTTCCTTTCTCACAGTCTCCACACAGTAATATCAGAAATCACACATTTGGGCAGCGCTCTCTCAGTAGAGCTTTTTATAATGGTAGAAAAGCTCTACTTCTGTGCTGCCCAATAAGGTAGCCACTAGCTACTGAACACTTGAAATGTGGCTACCGAGACTCAGGAGCTGATATTTTTCATTGAAGTGAATTTTACATAACACAAAATTAACTATTTTAAAGTGCACAGTTCAATGGCATCGAAATAATTGTTGTGTAATGACCACCTCTGTCTATATCAAAACATTTTCATATCCCGAAAGAAAGTCTAAACTTCATATCCATTCTCTCTTCTCTTATCCCCTGGCAACTAATGATTGTATGATATCTCTATCGATCTACAGATTCTGGATATTCCACACAGATGAAAACATAGAATATGTTACCTTTTGTGTTTGTCTCCTTTCACTTAACATAATATTTTCAAGATCTATCTATATAATAGCATGTATCAGTGCTTCATTCCTTTTTATGGCTGAGTAATACTCCATTTTAAATGTATTTCAGTCTTCCCTTCCTGGTGTGGCGCTGTGAGCTAATGTGTCAGACTGTAAACTCATTTGACCTGCAAGGTCAGTGGTTCAAGCTCACCAGCTGCTCCTTGGAAACCCTATACAGGGTCACTATAGATCGGAATTGATTCAACGCCACTCAACAACAACAACAACAATACTCCATTATATGTATATACCACATTTTGTTTCTCTGCTTATTTTTTGATGGATATTGGATTGCTTTTACCTTTTAGTTCTTGTGAATTGTACTACCACGAACATTTGTTCTCAAGAATTTGGGTACCTGCTTTTAATTCTTTTGGGTATACATCTACTTGGGATTGGGTATTTTGCTATGTATAACTTTTTGGGGAGCCACCAAACTGTTTTCTTAGGAGCAGAGCTTTGTATTTTATTTTAATTAATTTAATGCAATTTGTAACCAGAGTTGATGACTCTATAGCATATGGATTCTTTCTGTGCAATAGAATAAAATACTCAAGAATAGCCAACTCAGCATTGTTTTTTTTAAAAAAAATGCTTCTACAGAAAAAAAAAAATTGCCAAACTGCAAAGCCATTTGAACTGCAAGGTCGGTGGTTTAAGCTCACCAGTTGCTCCTAGGAAACCCTATACAGGGTCGCTATGGGTTGGAATTGACTCGACGGCACTTAACAACATCATCATCAACAACAGCAACAGAAAAAACTAGATACCCAAATTTTATCCTTTAAAAAAACAAACAAACAAAACTAAATATATATATGGATTTCCCATATATGTGTGTGTGTGTGTGTGTGTGTGTTTATAGGAAATCCATCACAGAGCACAGAAAGTCAATACTGAAAATGATTCTAGATGACTATTCCAGCTTTGACATTTTATCGATGAAGTAACTGAGACCTAGAGAGGTGAACTTTTCTCTGAAAACATTTGTTGGACACACCACTGAGGGAGATGGCTGGGTGATTCTGAAGCAGCATGCGAGCACTGGGTGGCAGCAGAGAGCACGGGGCAGCAAGAGAAAAGGGAAGATGGCGGGTAATTCTGCAGTGAGATTAGACCTACTCGATGAAGAATGAGAGTCCTGATGTGGCGCTGTGGGTTAATGGGCCAGACTGTAAAGCCATTTGAGCTGCAAGGTCAGCAGTTCAAGCTCACCAGCTGCTCTTTGGAAACCCTATACAGGGTCGCTATGGGTCAAAACCGACTCGACGGCACTTAACAACAACAACAACAATGAAGAATGGGACTGCTGGGAATCCGCCTAGGTTTAAATCTAGAATACATCCAGTCCTAAAGCCAAATCCTACTGGCCCTACCTTCATGTTGGTGTAATGTGGTACTGCACAATAAGCACTGGACTGCTAACTCCAAGGTTGGTAGCTCAAACCCACTAGGCCCTTTGGGAAATCTTATACAGGGTCTCTGTAAGTCAGAACATACTAGACTTAACAACAACAACATTTCAATACCACACTGGCCCAAGCCCACACTGCAGCATAGTATTCTATGAAAACCACCCTCAATCCCTACCACTATGGTCCATTTACAGTCTATTTTCTCACCACAATTAAAAGTTAAGATCCTAACTATGGACCACAGGGCACTTTACATATGTTCTCTGGCTAGTTCTCCAAATTCATCTACTGTCATTCTTCCTCTTGTCCTTTGTCAATATTGGTGGTCGGCATACTAGGGACCCTGCAGAATGTGGGAATTATTGAACAGTATCATCAATATCACAAGCAAGTAAAATTCTGATAAAGATAATTTAAAAACAATTGTAGCAGTACAGTGACAGGGAGCTGCGAGAAACTCAAGCCAAATTCAGAAAGGAAAGTAGAGCTAAGGATATCATTACTAATGTCAGATGGATCTTGACTGAAAACAGGTACGATCAGAAAGATCATTATTTGTGTATTATTGACTATGCAAAGGAATTTAACTATGTGAATCATAGTAAACTATGAATAACATTGTGAAGAATGTAAATTTCAGAAAGCTTATTTGTACTCATGAAGAACCTTTATATAGACCAAAAGGCAGTCATTCAAAGAGAATAAGGGGATACTGCATGGTGTGAAATCAAGAGGTGTGGGTCAGGGTTGAGTCCTTTCATCATACTTATTCAATCTGTATGCTGAGCAAATAATCTGAGAAGCTATATTATGTGAAGATAAATGTGGCATCAGGAAGTCTCATTAACAACCTATGATATACAACCTTGTTTGCTGAGCAGGAAGAAGAGTTGAAGCACTTATTGATGAAGATCCAAGACTACAACCTTTAGTATAGATTATATTTCAATGCAAAGAAAACAGAAATCCTCCCTATTGAACCAATAAACAACATCACACTAAATGTAGAAAAGACCGAACTTGTCAAGGATTTTACTTTACTTGGATCCATAGTCAATGCTCATGGAAGCAGCAGTCAAAAAACCAAATGACATACTTCACTGGGCAAATCTTCTGCACAAGATCTCTTTAAATTGTTAGAAAACAAAGATGTCACTTTGAGAATAAAGGTGCTCCTGACCAAAGTCACAATATTGTCAGTTGCCTCAGATGCATATGAAAGTTACACAATAAATGAGGAAGACTGAAGAAAAATTGATAAATTTGAATTATAGTGTTGAAGAAGAACATTAAAAGTACTCTGGACTGCCAGAAGAACAAACAAATCTGTCTTGGATCAAGTACAACCAGAATGCCCCTGAGAAGCCAAGATGGAGAGACTTTGTCTCACACACTTTGGACATGTGATCAAGAGGGACCAATCCCTAGAAAAGGACCTCATGTTTGGTAAAGTAGAGTGTTAGTGATAAAGAGGAAGACCCCCAATGAGATGGATTGGCACAGTGGCTGCAATAAATGTTTTAAATATAACCATAGTTGTGAAAGAGCTTTGGTATTACGAGTTGGGCTGTTAACCTCATGGTCAGTAGTTTGAAACTACCAGCTGTCCTGCAGGAGAAAGATGAGGTTTTCTGCTCTCATAAAGATTTACAGCCTCGGAAACACTATTCAGGGTCACTATGAGTTGGAACGGTCTCCATGGCACACTATAACCACCACCACCACAGTGGCGAAGATGGTGCAGGAACGGGCAGTGTTCTGTTCTCTTGTGCACAGGATTCCCAACACTTAAAGCCAACTCGATGACACCTATCTACAACAAGCTTGGTTGTCTTCAAACTTGGTGTTTGCCAAGCCCACTTTTCAATTGTTATTCTGTCTGAGATGCTCTTTCTGTAGGTTTCTATTGAAGTGTCACCTTGTAAGAGAATACTTCCCTGCTCACCTGTATTAAATTGAAGCCCTGCCCACACCACCATCACACTGTGTTCTTATAGTTCATTGCTACCAATATTATATTATATGTATTATATTCTATATAGAACCATTTTGTTGTTGTTGTCAGGTGCCATCGAGTCGGAACTGACTCATAGCGACCCCATGCACAGCAGAACGAAACAATGTCTGATCCTGGGCCAACCTCA
>NW_006408904.1:777673-778483 GCF_000296735.1 Chrysochloris asiatica
AAAAAAAAGGAGTGAAGGAAGAAAAGAAGAAAGGGAGGAAAGAAAGTATCTTTGTAAGTTAGCTAATTGCTCTTAAATTTCAGTTATCTCCAAAAGCAATATGGCGCTCCCTCAGGAAATAGAAATACCTTGTGATACAACAATTCCTGTACTTGGTATTTACCCACAAGAAAAACGAGCCACAACACGAGTAGATATATGCACATCAATGTTCATAGCAGCACTATTTACAATAGAAAAAAAATGGAGACAGCCTAAGTGTCCATCAACTGAAGAATGGATAAACAAACTGTGGTACATATAAACAATGGAATATTATGCTACCTTGAAGAATAACAGGGAAGCTGCAGGCCACCACATAACATGGATGAACCTTGAGGACATTATGTTGAATGAAATTAGTCAGTCATCAAAAGGCTCAATTGTTGTTGTTAAGTGCCTTTGAGTCAGTACCAACTCATGGAGACCCTGTGCACAACAGAAGGAAACACTGCCCAATCCTGCACCAACCTCACAATCATTGCTACTCTTGTGCCCATTACTGTTGCCACTGGGCCAACCCATCTCACTGGGAGTCTTCTCTTTTGCTGACCATCCACTTTATTAAGAATGATGTCCTTCGCCAGGGACTGGTCCTAGACTGCAAAGTCAACCACTCTCCTGCTTTTGCTACAAAACATCTACCTTTACATTTCCAACCCTTACAATCAGTCCTGATGACAATTATTCACAATTGTATCACAAGAGATCTATCCACATCTCCTTTCATCAGCCACACCCAGACAGATTGCATACTACTCAGGTAGAGAT
>NW_006408904.1:779498-796938 GCF_000296735.1 Chrysochloris asiatica
AGAGAAAAACCTTCCTCTAGAGTTGGTGCCCTGTATTCGGACTGTTACACTGTCATAGAATAAATTTCTTTTGGTTAAAAAAAAAAAAAAAAAAAAAATTCAGTTGTCTCATCTGAGAAATGACATTAAACATCCTATCAACCTTACAGGATTGTTGTATCTTTAAATGGTTCTCCGTCTCCTTAGCCTAGTGCTGGGCATGTATTAAGTACTCAGTACATTCCACTTATCATGACTTTCTTTTTGGAGGTGTGTACTCATCTGTACTCTGTGAGCGATCTCTGAAAATGCACTGTCCACCCCACACCTCCTGTCTCGCCATTTCTTTCACTTCACTTCTACCCAGCAGGACCCATTAGGGCCTATTGTTTCCTGCCTCCAGATTGTGCTAACCATTTCTTCACTGTCACCCATATCTTATTTCTACAACTCTCTGCTCCTGCTTCATAGTCCCTTCAGGCTCTCCATGAACCACCGACTTCTCACCACTTGGTACATCAATGCTCTGCTTTCAACTGATTTCATATTTAGGATGCTGGAATGGGAAGGGACACCACATTATTTTTACAAATGGGAAAATCAATGCTTTGCAACTAGAACTGATCCCATAATTAATTAATCGCACTTTTCTTACATCAGATTCAGGCCTGTTTCTAGTTGTATTAGTTGTTGTGTGCCATCAGGTTCGTTCCAATTCAATGACCCCAGGTGACAGAATAGAACTGCCCCCTTTTTAATTATTGGTGTTGTTTTTGAGTTGGTTCCAACCCATAGTGACCCTGTATAGGGTTTCCAAGGAGCGACTAGTGAACTTGAACCATCAACCTTGCCATTCAAACTGACTTTTTAGTCCAGTGCATTAACCCACAGTGCCACACCAGGACTCCTACTTAAATGTCCTTGTGTTTCTAACATTATTGTCTATATAGATGTGTAGACAGATAAAATGGGGCTAAATGATCAGCACCAGGTAGACAGTGAGGATTAGCAAAGTTTGTAACTGAGGAACCATGGTCTCCATAGGCCCAAGTTTTCCTGGGCTGATTCTCCTTAATAATAAGAATGGAGTGTTGGCTTGTCTGTTTGCCAAGTCACTCTGTCCTATGTTACTGTGTTTTGGGAGCTGGAGTACCAGTCACAAAGTCAGCTCCAGAGTAAATATAGTAAATATTCCTGGCACATTCATTTTACGGGTAATTTAATCATCATTTGAAGTTGAGCACAGATATATTATGAAGTTGACTGTACTATTCTCATAAATGCTTAGGATAAAATATTAATCTTCAAGGGAATGTCTTGCTTGTGGAGGGCTGATTGAATCTACATTCCCAGACTCCTAACATTCTTCTTCTCCCCCAGTGGTACAAGGTCTTGCTCTCTTTTGCTCTTTGGGAAATTCAATGGAACGATCTAAAATGCGTTATTAAAATAATTTGTGTTGCTTTAGAAATTTTCATGCTTGTCACAATTAGAGGAGAGCACTCTATTACTAATAATTCATCTGATTAGTGTGGCTTTTATCAGATGATGTTGTTGTTGCCGTTAAGTGTCACTGAGTTGTTTCCAACTCACGCTGACCCTGTATAGGGTTTCTAAGACTGTGTCTTTAC
Organism: Chrysochloris asiatica; assembly: GCF_000296735.1. Lineage (NCBI taxonomy): Eukaryota > Metazoa > Chordata > Mammalia > Afrosoricida > Chrysochloridae > Chrysochloris > Chrysochloris asiatica. The sequence continues at coordinate 781,109 of NW_006408904.1, forward strand.
AGAAGCAGAAAGTCTCATTTTTCTCCCTTGGAGCAGTTGGTGGGCTCAAGTCACTGAACTTATGGTTAGTAGTCCTGTGTTTATCCTACAGAGTCACAGCAGCCTAGTAATCTTTAAAATCAATACCCTTTCCCATCTCCCAAGATGACCTTCAAGTTAACCAGCCTGAAGCTGATAGAGGTCTTTGGTGAAAGAAACTTTAATTATTTTCTAATAATTTATATTGAAAAAAAAAATCTGTGTTGCATTGAATACATCTTTAGTGTTTTTAAGTGGGACCTGGGGATACTTAGCTTTTAAAGTTCTAATGAGGGATGTTTCACATTCTTTAGGATCCTGTCAATGTCCTTTGGCCTTTGGAGGCTACCTTCATCCAGTGATTCCCCAGAGAATCATATCTTCTCAACCAGTAAGTTTGGTGTGCAGGAAAAAGAAACCTTGCTACCTACAGTAGCAAGCTCAGGTCCTCTGTAGGGGCCCCATGGCTTGTGCCTAGGGCAGGTAATTACACTTAATAATAAGGTTGGATAAGGGCTTGTATAGTCAAAAATGCAGTCTGGAGAGTTCAAAAATTCAACTTGTGGCTGCCTCCCTGTTCTTCATTCCTGGACTAGCTTTCTCAAGTTACTCTGCTTTTGACCAAAGAAAGTTATAATCACAGGGATGGGACTTCAACCAAACATCTGGTAGGGAAACAAATCGAGCTATTCACCTGCATAATCAAAGAGATTTCTAAATTACACAGGGCACAACAGTGACCTGGAATCCAACAGAAGAAGTCTACTGGGGGTCCTTCTTACTAATAAGAAGAAACTGACTGACAGAGATGATTGCTGTGGACATAGACCTCAAGTCACCTTAATTTAGTGTCCCAGGCCAGCACAGGGGTCCCATTCTCTTTTAGTTAGAAGGGACATTGGACACAGAAAGGAAAATGGTAAGATATATGGAGGGATGATCTTTAATGGGATACACCAATGGCACAAAGAATGTTGCCATCAATGGCACAAAGAATGTTGCCATCTACTTCTGAACTGGAATCAGCCCTTTGCTAGAAGTGACAGAGCTTCTAGCAGTGGAAGTTTTCACAGAAATGATCCATTCTTATAGATTGTTGAGCACTGGTACTTACTGTTGTTGATGCTAAGTGCCTTCAAGTTGGTACCGACTCATAGCGACACTGTAGAGGGTTTCTGAGGAGCAGCTGGTGGATTTGAACCACCAACATTGCAACTCCAACTGATCTTGGTGCTCAAGTGAATTATCCTGCAGCACTACACTAGGACTTACTAGATTTGAAAAAAGTTAGTCTTCCCATGACTCACTAACTCTAACAAGGTAGTCCCAGAGTAGGATAAGTTTTCTCATGGAGTGGACCTTTGAAATCTTCCCTTTTACTTCACAGACGTCAGCTAATATGCTGTGGAGGGAAGGCAACAAAGTTACTGGGCTGATATATGCACCAGTGACCTCTGGAAACTGAGTCCTGTTTGTTTTTCACCAAAGCATGAGGTTGTGATGTTGGGTTAGGAGGGTGGGGACAGTACAGATGCAGATGAAGGGATCTTGGGTGCCCAATGAGCGAGAGCATGAACTTATTGCCTATTCTCTTTCCTGGTCGGGGTACATTTGTCCTTAAGCAGAAAGCAAGAGGGGAAACTTTCCCACATTCTGCCCTGCACCAGGCAGGCTTTTTAAAAAATGTAACTGTGACCTCTTCTAGAAGAATGCATTTCTGCTGCTACCTGGTCTCTGCAATGTAGGGCTCCTCATATATGCTCATTGTAGGGCTATTATGATCATACCATGATGCTCTGCAGACCTTTAGTCACCCCTTCTTAATGTCCTCCCTTCTTGTAGCTTGTGCTATCATTCCTTTACTCCCCCTTTCTTTTCAGGCATTCAGTCATTCACTTGTAACTCAGGCTGGCTGTACATTTTCAAGTCCCATCTCAAGGAGTTCTGCTTTGTGAAGCTTTTCCCAAGTCTCCAAGGGGAGCCAACCACTGCCACCTGTGGTCTCTACTTTTCTTATTCAAACCTCCATGAGAGCATTTGCTGCTTCCATCATGTCTCCCAGTAAACAGGGAGTGCCTGAAGAAAAAAGACTAGTTGTACTGATCACTGAGCCTGCATTCAGTACAGTTCTTGGCTCACAGAAGATGTCCCATTGTTGTTGCTATTAAGTGTCATTGAGTTGGTTCCGAATCACAGTGACCCTGTATGGGGTCTCTGAGTAGGGACTGGTGGGTCTGACCACCAACCGTGTGGTCAGCATCCAGTGCTTATCCTACAGAACTACACCAGGACTCCAGATCTTCCATGTTGTTGTTGTGAAGTGCTGTCGAGTTGGTTCCAACCCATAGAGACCCTGTATAGGGTTTCCTAGGAGCAACTGGTGAGCTTGAACTGCCGACCTTGCAGTTCAAACAGCTTTGCAGTCTGGTGCATTAACCCACAGCGCCACACCAGGACTCCCCATATCTTCCATAGTATGAATTAAATGAAGGAATAAATGAACTATGTGATTGGTTTCCTATTCTATGGAGAGAAAGATCAGAATTCCTTAGGCCAGCTTTCAATGTCTTACTTGGTTCTCGATCTGTTCTATGTGGTTTGTACCCTGTAGTTTAGTCAATACAAGCTATTTGTTGTCCCCATTGATAAACCACATATATCCCTACCTCCTTACTCACTGTGTCCCACTCCAACCCCCAATGTCTCTTTCTTTACTCCAATTGTTTAATACTTAACAATTTTTCACTTCTGAGTTTCCATCTTGCTACTTTGTGAAGGCCATTTCTCTGCAGCCATAGTACTGCAGTCCTCAGTAATTATTCTGCATTTATCCTGCATTGTTCACTAGGAAGGTACACAAATCATTTATACCTATGTTGTTGTTGTTGTTAAGTACCATGGAGTTGGTCCAACTCATAGCGACCCTGCACAGGGTTTCCGAGGCTGCAAATCTTTACGGGAGCAGAAAGCCTCATCTTTCTCCTGCAGAACAGCTGGTAGTTTCGAACTGCTGACCTTGAAGTTAGCAGCCCGATTTGTAACCACTATGCTACCAGAGCTCCTTATACCTATAGCATCTCTAAAAAGGAGCAATGGCGACTCCATGGTTAAGGAACTGGCTGTTAATCAGTGGTTCGAATCCACAAGTTGTTCCACAGAAAGATGTAGCAGTCTGCCTCCGTAAAGATCACAGTCTAGTAAGCCATATGGAAGAATCTTATTATCTCCTTCAGGGTTGCTATGAGTCAGAATTGACATTAAACTATTGGGTTACAGGTGCTTTCTAAACAGTTTTAATATTGCAAGTCAGTGTTAATGATCGTATCTCAGTAGTGTCTTTCTTTTCTCTTGTAAGTTCCCTGATGTTGGGGATAATGTCATATGGCTTTCAGAATAGCAATGTCCAAGCTGTTGTGTTACAGGAAACGCACAAGGAGCTCAATACAATTTACTGAATGAGTTGATGGCAGCTCAGAAAACGAAGACTGCTCACAGCCAAGTCATTGGCTATTTGAAAGCGGATTTTACTCTTTTGCCTCAACTGCTCTATACATCCGAGGGGAAGAAACAGAGCTATGTAAAGTAACTTACATATCTCAGAGAAAGTGAAAAAAGGAGAAATGATGGCAAAAGAGAAGCCTGAGGAACTCCCAGAAATTCCTCTATCTCCTAAAGGTGCCTAAGATGGCTCCCATGGGAAATGGAATCAAAATCATTTTGTGTTTCCTCCATCTAGTTGTGTGGTTGGCAATGAGTCACTTCTTTCCTTCAATCTTTGCCTCTTCATCCACATTTCCTCACCCTCAGTGTTGTAGATTCCCACACGGTCATCCATCATCTGGGCATGCAGAGCTATTCTGCCTCCTGTTTTAAAAAAAATATCATCTTTTTAAACATAGTCAACCATTTTTCTGTCAAATTTCCTTCCTAAACTGCATATCACATCACTGCTTGATGATACCTATGAGATATCTTTACTTCTTTTTTGTTAAAATTGCAAACCCACTCTGCTATACCTCAGATGCTCTGTGGGGAAGAAGATTCAATTTAGGGCTTTATTTGATGACAGTAGGCTTTATCTGGCCCCATTTTGTTCGAGATAGAGCCTAGATTACATTGAGCTGTTTAGATGAAGTCTGTTATTCATCTTTGCACCTTCAGTGCCTAGCCTAACACCTGACTCCTGTTGAGCTCCACTAAACTCAACTAAATCTCATTTACATCAGTGATGCTAAACATAAAGCTGATGCTTACCTGAAAAACCAGTGGCTCCCTGGACCAACAGTATCAGCATCACTTGGGTCTTTGTTAGAAATGCAAATTCCTCGAATCTAAAACTTTGGGCGTGGTGAGCCAGCAATCTGTGTTTTAATAAGTCCTCGAGTGATTCTGATGTATGCTCAAGTTTGAGAACTTTAAATAGATTATCCATAACAATTCCATTTTTCCAGTAACTACAATTTATGTATTAAGGAGTACAATAACTTAATCCAGGTGTGTCCAAATCTATCAGGTTATACTTGGTTCTGGGCCATCGTATGTAAATATACAGGGGACAAGAGGCAGCTGGGGTTCATTTTCAGTCTCTTAGGTTCTATTGAAGGGAGAACGAACTGCTTGTCTGTCACCACACACACCCTGGGCTTTCTTTGCTGCCCTCAATTTGCACTGAGCTGCCCTGTCTCCAGCATCCAGGGGATAATAGGAGTAATAAAGACGATGCTTCATGCGATCAAGCCCTTCTCTGGCCCCTCTGTGCTATGCATGGCATTCCTGTAACCTGGCCAAACCACCCAAGCCCCTGTTCAACTGAGATTCACCTGGGCCAGGTAGACAGTGAGGGATTGTTCAAAGCAAAACACTGTGCAATCAATTGAAGATAACAGAGGCACAGGGGTCAGGTGGGTTGCCCGGAGCATCTTTCATCTTTGACTTATATTGGTAGGGTGTAAAGTGTGGCATCAGCCTAGCTGGTCTGGCGGTCAATGGCTGCCTTGTTCTGCCCCCCACTTATCTGCCATCTTTCTGATGTCACAGGTTTCATTTGGGTAGCTGACTTCAAAGGTGCTTTTCAAATTTTTTTTAATTTTTCTATTTCAGGGATAATAGCCCAGCTTTTCAAAAGCATTTTGCTGTGCAATCAAATCAAATATTCTTAAATGGACAGGGCCAAGTTAACCCAGCCCAGAAGCTCCCAAAAGGTTGCCAAGAACCTGGTGCCAGTTCTGACAGATGGACAAAGGGAAGCTGTGTTTTCTGCCCTCCTCAACTACATTTTTCTTCCCTCAAACTCATCCTTGTCCTGAGATTAAAAAACACAAAAACAAAAACAAAACAAGAAAAACACCACTCACTATCCCCCACTCTCAGTGCCAATGGACTCAACTGTTATATTTTCCACATGGCCTGCAATATATTATCCAGAAATAATTGGGCAGTTTAGTCAAAGAATTGACTCACGCAGTGTTTCTGATGACTAGTAGTTTCATGGGAAAAGGTAAGTTGAACTCTGGCCCTCATATTTTACAGACTCAGAATTGCTTTGAGGCCATATCTAGAAATGGACCGCATAATCTACCACTTTATGATTTCTTTGTTTTCTTCTGTTAGTCACATTCATGCCTGAATGCTCCATCATAGGTTGCCTGGACCATAAAAATAAGGTAGCCTGGTCTGATGTGGTAATAGGGTGCACTACTAGACACAGGCTTGGATCACATTTGTTGTTAAGTGCCATCGAGTTGGTTCCGACCATAGAGACCCCGTACAGGGTTTCCGAGGCTGTAAATCTTTATGGGAGCAGAAAGCCTCATCTTTCTCTCACAGAGCAGCTGGTAGTTTCGAATTAGAGAGCTGTATTTCCAGTCAGTCACAATGACTAGCATTTATCAACCTTTATTATTTGTTAGGTACTGGATAAGGATCCCTGGTGGCACAACAGTTAAGCACTCAACTCCCAACCAAAAGGTTGGTGGTTCAAACCCATCAGCTGCTCCTTGGGAGAAAGACCTGGGGATCTGATCCCACAAAGATTTCCGCCTCCTCTGTCATAAAAGGTTGCTGTAAGTTGGAATTGACTTGATGACACACAGCAACAATTGCAGGTGCAGGGCTAAGTGGTATACAGGTGTTAGTTTCTTAATACCCATTGTGGCAGGCTTTAGCATCAATCAAATTTTACATATGAGAAAACTGACTCTCACAGATGCTGGGATTTAAATTCAGTTCTGTTTGTCTCCACAGCCACAGTGTTTTGTTCCTCTTGAACAGTAGGAAGTGTAGGAAAGAGAAAAGACCATGGGTTTCAACCAGTGACATTTTTCTTTGGTCTTCTGAGAAAGGAAGTGTACAGTAGTGAGGGATGAGGGGACAGACCCCCCAGAGTCAGCCTTTTCTGTGGTGCTGAGAAGACTATACTACTTATCTATAAGGAGTGAGGAGATGTTTGCCCAGCTTTCATCTCTGAATAACTAGAAACAAATTCAATTCTTCAAACTCCATATTTTCAACACAGGATTGTTCATGGTACCCGTGGGTGTCATGGCACCTTATATTATAGGGATCTAATTTCAAAAAGTTCAGGAAAAAAGTTGTTCAGAGAAAAGATAGGGAATATTCTGTATACCAAAACTTTGGAAAGAGGACTGAAGGTCTCAAAAAGTTCCAAATTCAGATGAAAAGAAGAAAAGGACATTCAGAAAGATTCAGATGATTGATCTGTAGGGAATCTACCTACAAGTTCAGACATAGAAGGGATATGAGGAGAGATGCATATAGGCAAGCTGGACAGAATGTCATGTCCCTGATTTCCGGGGGTGGGGACAATTTAAAAGTAAATCAAAGGTAACTGATGACAAAATACAGTGTTTTCTTGGTTTTGATTATGTTTTGAGAAAGGAATAAGCAAACAAACAAATCCAGAAACAAACAAAAAAAGACAGGTTCTCTGCTTGAGGTAAATCTTGAAATGATTAACTCATTGAGAAAAAAGAACTGCCAAATGCTTCTTTTAGTCAACACCAGCATTGATGGGAGAGCGTTTACTCCCAGGAGATAGAGAGGGGTTATAAGAGAGAAACGACCCAAACCCAGAACAAACTCACTGCATCAAGTTGAGTCTGACTCACTCTGACCCAATAGTACAGAGTAGAACTGCTCCACAGGTTTCTGAGATGTGATTCTTAACATGAGTAGACCATCTCATCTTTTTCCTGTGGAGAGGCTGGTGGGTTTGAACCACCTACCTTAAGATTTGCAGCCCAAAGCTTAATCTGCTGCACCACCAGGACTCATAAGAGGGAAGCTAGGTGCTTCAAGTTCACACAAATCTAGGAGGATTTGTACGCTTTCAGAGTAGTAGAGAATGTGCATAAGAACTGGGCTCAGTCTTTTTGGGAAATCCTTCAATTCGTGGATCATGGAAAAGCTGGTTTTTGAACACTTGAACAAGGAAACAGTGACTTCTTGGATCCAGCATGATTGTATTAAGGACAAATGATACCAAAATGGAGTCCCTGACAGGCAGGCACACAACTCCTAACTGAGTACTCAACATCTAACCTAGTGTTTATGGTTTAAACTCACCCACTGGTTCTTCCCAGTTCAGTCATGGCTGACAATAATGACATTAGAACTGACCTGAATTTGTACATTTGAGTGAGCCTGAATGATAACCTGAATGGAAAAAATCACAGGTCTACATCCTGCCAGAAACTTAGTCTCTGTCTTAGAAAACAAGGACAACAAAATCTCTTGACCAGAAGAGTAGGAAACAAAGCTGCCCTGCTCAAAGATGGCAACCAACCATGCCACTTGGAATTGTATCCAAGCAATAATCTAATCTTCCACATCAGGTCCCTGAAAGAGCTCAGTACCCCTTTTCTGACTCTCCTATTCCAGGGCTTCAATCCATAATTTTTCCCACTCGGGATATCGTTCCACTTCATCTAAGTTTAAAAAATGTGTTCTGTTCCAATTTTACTTCATCAACCATCACTAGTTCAAACCAGTTGGAACTGGTTCAAAGCCCTGAGTATAAGCCTGGAATGTGATATAGTGGCCCAAAAGTTAATTCTAACTTGATCAACGTGAATGGAAATATGGTATTCTGAAAAAAGAAACACTGGGAAGCAACATATTTTAATGCCTTTGTCTTCAGCAAGATATTTTCCAGTGTACAAGGGGACTTCCAAAAGTTCGTGGAATAACTCCATTATCGTTAAATTCCAATTTTTCCATGAACTCTATGAAGGCCCCTCATATTGTATTATTGTTTTCACTATCTGATAACCTCATTTGTTACCGATGAGTTTTTGAGTCCAAGACACAGAAATGGTAATGCATTTTCTCAAAATCAGGTAGTCAGGAAGTGGAAATATCAGAGTTCAAATTCAGGTCAGTTTGGTTCCAAAGCCCTGGTCTTCTCATTCTCCTACAATAATGCTTTTAGAGAAGGTAATTATCTCTTCTGTGTGGGGCTCTGTTTACACTGCTTGCTGCTTGGTGTTGGGTTCAATGACAAGAGCAGACTACTAGGAGAAACAGTCAGAATCTCAAGCATTACCCAACATTGATCCATAACTCCATTCCAAAGAATAGTGTGCAGTTCAGGACACCACACTTTTTTGGATGCGATGTGAGGACAAAAATATAATGTAGTTACAATGGGGAATCTGAAAACTATGATATGAGGAAACACTGAAGATATGTAACTAGAAAATAAAGATTTGCAGGAGTTGGTAGAATTTTAAATCTGTCTTCAAAGAGTTGAATGTCTCCCTTGGGTCAAATGGAATCAGACGTGTTTTGGTTACTTCAGAGGCAGATTTAAAGCTAATGGGGAAAAGTTACAGGGGTGTCAACGTCTACTCTGCTTGAGTTTTCTGTTGCTGCGTAACAAATTATCACAAATTCAGTAGCTGAAACAGCCCACACTTAATATCTTATAGTTCTGTAAAAGTCTGACATGTGGTTTTCCAAGCTAAAATCAAGGTGTCAGTAGAGTTTCATACTTCCTGGTGATTCTAGATGAAAATCTTTCTCCTTGCCTTTCCCAGCTTTTAGAGATCATCTACTTTCTTTGGTTGTGACTCCCCTCCTCCATCTTCAAAGCCAGCAAAGTTGCATCTCTTTAACCCTTCTTCAGTGTTCCTCTCTCTCAACCCTAACCAGTAAAAGTTCTCTACTTTTAAGGACTCAAGCGGTTAGACTGGGCCCACGTGAATAATCCAGAATAACTTTGCATTCTTAATAGCCTTAACTTAACTGACATCTGTAAAGGCTCTTTTGTTATGTAAGGTGACCTATTCATATCCATGTGTGTATAGGAGGTCCTGGTGTGGCACTGTAGGATAAGCATTGCACTATTATCTGCAAGGTTGGCAGTTCAAACCCACCAGCCACTCCTTAGAAACCCTACACAAGGTCACTATTAGTCAAAACTGACTGGGTGGCACTTAACAATTGCTACTAGGATTCTATCTAGTTCATGCCTGCCTGGGTTAATCCAAGTAAAACATATTTAAACATGTGTCTGTAATCAGTGGAGGTCTGCAGACAAGTTCTCTCCATAATACACTTGTCTTTGTTCCATTAGAGTGTCTTGAAAAAAAACAGTGGCTTCCGAGGGGCTCTGCTGAGCCAATTCAAGTCAAAGCTGAGTGGTCAGCTCAGAAGGTTATAGTGACTGTGTTTATGGACTCCAAAGATTTTTTCGAAGGACACAGAATGATTACAGGAGCTAATTAGGAGCAAGTTTTAAGAAAATTGAAAATTGAGCAAAAGGTCATCATGACAATGCACCTACTCATTCTTTAAGGGTAGCAAATGCTGTCCTATGAGAATTTTGTGGAGAAACCTTACCCTGTTCACCCTACAGGATGATTTTGCCCTTTAACACTTCTTTTTGTTCCTTAAACTCAAAGAAACTTTCAAAGGAACACAATTTGAGCCCTTCCAAACTGCCATTTTGATGTGGTATAAATTAAAGAGCTCAGAATTCTCTGGGGGAAGAGTTAGAGAGGTGGAAAGACTTCTGTCAGAAATCTATAGACCTAGATGGCGGATATGTTGAGAAATAATAGCCTCACATTTCAATATTTTTGTTTAATAAAGGTTTCCATGATTTTGTAACAATACTTTTTTACTTACTCTTGTATGTGGGGGATCGTTATCCAGCCTACCATACACCCAACATAAGGATAGATTCCTAACAGAGTTGTACAACAATGGAGTGGGCTACTTTGACATCCTGATTCTGTACAGACCAACAGAGAAGGGGCCAACTTTTGATAGGGATGTTGTAGAAGAATTTCAAGTGTTTAATGAAAAGTTGACCAGATGTCGTCTTAAGGTTGCTTCAACTCTGCTAGGTGACGGTTCTATGATACATGAATAAATTAAAGGTATTGCTAACCCTTATTTAGACATATGTTATCTTGAGCTTTCTTATCTACAGTCTTTTTATACATATTATTCCTTGCATCCTCGTTCCCTTGCCAGTGGTATCATACTAACTGAAAGTACAGACTGTCTGATGTCTCAGAGTTAAACTGATTACTTAACTCTCTAAAATTCAGCTCTCTTATTAGAAACTAGGAAAAAACAATATTACTTATCCCATGGTCAGCAGTTCAAATCCACCAACCACTCCTCAAAAACCCTATGTTGTTGTTGTTCAGTGCCATTGAGTTGGTTCCAGCTCATAGCAACCCTATAGAGGATTTACAAGGAATGGCTGGTGAACCAACACTGTGGTTCAAACCAGCCTTGTGGTTGAGTGATAGCACCACACCAAGACTCCTGGAAACTCTCTACAGGGTCACTATGAGTTGCAACTAACTCAACAGCACTTAATAAGGTTGTAGTAAGGGTTTAATTATAGGCTCTATTCAAAGAAGCTCTCAATGAAGTCTATTACCGTATTCTATAGTAATTTATTGAGCTCCTCCTATTTATCAGACACTGTTCGAGGTTCCTGAAATATCTCAATAAACAGACAGACAAAAAGTCCCTAGCCTCATGATGCTCACATTCTACCAAGGAGCAGAAAATAATGAAACTGCAACTTAAAATTCTGTAAATTATATAATATTCTAGAAGGAGATAAGAGATAGGGCTATTGGGAATATGTGTGAGAAGTGGCAGGCTGAAATTTTAAACAGAGTAGTCAAGTTATAAATATCATTATGAATGTGAGATTAAGCAAACCTTGAAGGAGAAGAGTGCATGAAACATACAGATGTCTGTGGTAGAGCAATCAAGACATAAAGAATAGGCAGAGCAAAGTTCCTGAGGAAGGGATATTTCTAATGTGTTTGAAGAATACCAAGAAGAATCATGTAGCTACAACAGAGATATGGTTGTGAAGATAAATGTCAATGGTGGATGAGAATATGATAAAGGGGATGGGGAGATACTAGTTTCCTATGGCTGCTGTAACAAAATACCATACACTGGATGACTTGTAAGAACACAGATGAATTGTCTATATTTCTGGAGACTTGTATCCCAAATTTAGGTTGTCAGCAGGACCATGTTTTCTGGAAGTCTCCAGGAGAAGAATTTTCTCTCCCAGCTTTTGGTAGCCCTAGGCATTCCTTGGCTTGGGACTGCAGCATAACTTCCTTGCGACATAACCAATTTCTATCTGTCTGTCTCTCTGTCATTTCTTTTATAGAATTCTGCTATTCAGACTGGATCAGGACCCACTTTATTCCAGCATGTCTTCATGTTAGTTGGTAACATCTACAAAGACTTTATTTTTAAATAAAAGGTTACTGTCATAGGTACTAGGAGTTATGACTTCAACATAATTTGATCCATGATAGTGGGTAATACAAGAAATTGGGCTTTTACTTTGAGCAAAATGGGAGCCATTGAAGACAAGTGAACAAAGAGTGATATGATTTGATTTTCTTCTAAAGAAAGCACCCTAGCTATTCCAGCTAGCAATTGCAAATAGATTTCTAAGTGAAGCAAGCAGCCTCCTGCTGTCCTCTAGGCGGGAGACGATGGTGGCAGAGCCAGGGTGGTGACAGCGAAGGAAGTCAGATTCTGGATAGATGCTGAAGCTAATTTCACAGGACTTGCTGGTAGTGAGAGTAAGAAAGGAGTCTTTAATGACTCCAAAATATTTGGCCATCCACTGATATGGGGAAGGTTGAGGGTGCAACACATTCTGGGGGCAAGGTAAGGAGTTTCATTTGATATACATAAAGATAATTATTTATGTAAGTGTTGATGTGGAGTTGTTGTTGTTACATGCCATCAAGTCAGTTCCAACTCATAGCGACCCTGCATATGGTTTTTGAGGAGCAGCTGGTGAGTTTGAACTGCCAAACCTGTGGTTCAAACTGATCTTGAGGTCATGTGCTTATCCTGCAGCACCACAGGAGTAGACTGTTAAATGGAGAAGTCTGCAATTTAATCCACAAGAGATAATCTTGTAATATGTAAAGTCCTGTAAAATTTTGTTAATGATTTTGTGGAGTTACTAGAGGGTAGGGACCAGGTAAAATTGATACCAGAATCTTGACTTAACAGAGAGCTTCACAAAGTTGACTGAATACTTGAATGTTTGTCTTTTATACTTGTATTGTATTTGGTGAGTTGTTTACATAAATGAGGGGCCAATCTGTCTAAAAGAAGCTTTCATAGCATAGTGGTTACACGTTGGGCTGCTAACCTCAAGGTCAGCAGTTCAAAACTACCAGCTGTTCCGCGGGAGAAAGATGAGGCTTTCTGCTCCCAGAAAGATTTACAGCCTTGGAAACCCTCTACAGGGTCGCTATGAGTCGGAACCAACTCCACGGCAAATAAGCAACCAATGTGCTTAAAAGTTGGTAGATGATCTCTTCTCTCCTAATCGTTACATGTTGGGCTGCTAGTTGCAAGGTCAGTGGTTCAAACCCACCAGTTGCTCCACAGGAGAACAATGAGGCTGCTCCTGTATAGATTTACAGTCTGGGAAACCATAGGGAGCAGCAATTCTACTCAGGCCTATAGCATCACTGTGAGTCAGAACTAACTTGGTGGTAGTGGGTTTAATCATTACTTTTGGCAAATAAAAGGAGCAGATGTTCTGGTCGACTTACAAATTTATAGTCATTTCTCACTATTCTGGATTTCTTCTTTTGTTTATCTTTTGACTAATCCTAATTCCTGAATGGGTATAGTGACAAAACTTTGGATGCAAAACAGTTTAAATGCCAGCTAAATACCCCATTTGTTCCCGACAAATAATTGCAAGAAAATTCTACTACTTGCCTTCCTGAGATTGCTCTATACCATTTATTTCACATTCATTTCGTTTTCCTTTAAATTCAAACTCAGTCCACTTTTCTTCTATCCCAGCACTTGCTGTGGTCTCTGACTGAACTTTTCCATCTAGAAGCCTCTATAAAAGATTGCGCTCATAATTCCTTTAGCGTCTCAAACCCACTTCATAATCTTCTAACATTTAAAACCAGACAAATCAGCCAACTGCTCAACATCTTGTTTTCATCTTGTGTTCTAACCAGGCAGGCTTTTCTGACAGAGAAAGATGTATTTTCAAATCAGGCCAAGCCTAAACTTGCCCTAAAGTTGTCTCAGGTCCCTTTTCTAGTGATCTTGACTCTGCATTAGAATGACCTATGAAACTTTAAATAACTATAGATTCCATGTACACACCTCAGATCTACCAAAGCAGAAACCTGCAGGTCCTAGGTCCAGTAATCTGTATTTTCTAAAGTCTCAGTGTTGATTCTGATGCATATGGTCCTTGACACTCACATCATTTGAGATATCTGTCCTACTTTTAAAGGCAGCATAAAAAGTTATTGTTCAAACAGCCTTTTCAATTTATTAAGTTTCTAAAAAAAAAAAACAAAATAGCAGGATCTTTAATAAATTGGTTTTTTATGAGTAATTGGGGGTTTGTATATTTATTAAGGAGCTCTGGTAGTGTAGTGGTTACGAATTGGGTTGCGAACTGCAAGGTCAGCTGTTCGAAACTACCAGCTGTTCCGTGGGAGAAAGATGAGGCTTTCTGCTCCCGTAAAGATTTACAGCCTCGGAAACTCTGTACAGGGTCGCTATGAGTCGGAACCGACTTTACAGCACATAACAACAACAACAACAACATATTCATTAAGGAGCTCTGGTAGCATAGTGGTTATGTATCGGGCTGTGAACCGCAAGGTCAGCAGTTCGAAACTACCAACTGCTCCACGGGAGAAAGATGAGGCTTTCTGCTCCTGTAAAGATTTACAGCCTCGGAAACCCTGTACAGGGTCGCTATGAGTTGGAACCGACTCAACAGCACTTAACAACAACAACAATATTCATTAATCACATGTGTTATTTTACTAACATTTATTAAGCTAGGCAGTTTGTTAGCTATTGAGATGATGACCCTTTTATTGTTTTCAGATGCTATCAAGTCTATTGTGATTCATACAGATCCTGTGTGGCAGAGTAGAATGGCCCCATAGGGTTTTCTAGGTTGTAATGTCCCAGTCCTGGTGTGGTGCTGTGGGTTAATGCATCAGACTGCAACGCTGTTTGAACTGCAAGGTTGGCAGTTCAAGCTCACCAGCTGCTCCTTGGAAACCCTATACAGGGTTGCTATGGGTGAGAATAAACTCGCTGGCACTTGACAACAACAACAATGTCCCAGTGGCACAATGGTTAAGCCTTGCCTACTGACAAGGGCCGATGGTTTGATCACACCCAGGGATCTACTCATGTAAAGATCATAGCCTAGGGAATCCTGTGGGGAACTCTGTCCTGTAAGCTTACTAGGAGTCAGAATCAACTGGACTACACAGAGCAACAATCTTTATGGGAGCAGATCTCCAGGTCTTTCTCCTGTGGAGCCAGTGCCTTTGATTAGCAGCTGAGCAATGAACTGTTTCACCACCAGGGTTCCTTAACTCTGCTATGTTGTTGTTATTAAATGCCATAGCGGCCCTGTATAGGGTTTCTGAGGAGTGGCTGGTGAACTTGAATTGCTGACCTTGCGAATCAAGCCGATTTTGTGGTCCAGTGCATTAACCCACAGTACCACACCAGGACTCTGCTACAGTGGAGGTAATATGCATAATGGTCAGTAATATTAGGAATAGGTGCAGACTTTAGATAATAATGGGCTAATCCCCAGATAGACTTATCATAGTGGTTGCATGCATGAGGCAAGGTAATGTGTGCACAGATCCATGTAATCATCTCATGGGCTTTGTACTTACATCATCTTCAACCTCCAGGTTGCAACGAGCTGGCCTCATTTACATTTTTCTCTTCTGAAAGTATTCTGCTGACACTTGTTGAACTCCTCTCTGTGTAACCGTCTCAGTTGCCAATGAGTCCATGGAGAGCCATGCCTATGAGGAAGAGCCACCAGCTGTCTGTCTCTTTATAGTACTGTGGTAGCTTGTGTGTTGCTATGATGTTGGAAGCTATGCCATCAATACTTCAAATACTGGCAGCCTGGTCACCTGTGGTAGATAGGTTTTAGCAGAGTTTCCAGAATAAGTCAGACTAGGAAAAAAAGGCCTAGTATTCTACTTCCAAAAGTTATCCTGTAAAAACTCTTAAGAATCACAATAAAATGCTGCCCTACACAGTACTGGAAGATGAGCCTTAGTTTGTAAAGCACTCAAAATACAGTGGCTACCACAAAAGACTCGAGGATAACAATGATCATTAAGGTGGTGCAGGGCCAGTAACGTTTCCTTCCTTGCACATGGGATCACTGTGAAGATGGCTTAGGATCAGCAGTGTTTCCTTCTGCTATCAATGGGATCAGTGTGAACGTGGTGAAGGATCTGCAA
>NW_006408904.1:797581-798149 GCF_000296735.1 Chrysochloris asiatica
TGTTTCCTTCTTCCATACATGGGATCATAATGAGTCAGAACTGACTTGAAGGAAACTAACAACAACAGCAACATGGAAGATATGAGACTGCACTGCTTTCACTGTTCACACAAAAGCATTTTGTTTTAGTTTACATTCTAATTTATCTAATGTGAACCTCAGTCCCTGGTATACTTTGACAATGTGTAGCCTTCATTCTTACATCAGCACAACTTTCAGGATAGCCGTGCAATCTCTGTCAATTAAGTCCCTGTCTCTCAACTAGCACTTTGTGAAGTGGTTACCATACAAATCCCTTGTTTCAAATGTATCAAGGACCAGCAGTGGCTTTGCATTTTCTGCATCTTGTATTTATTTCATAGCACTGTGGTAAATAGACCAGGGCAGAAGGGCAGATGGAGCTTCCCATAAGCACTGATGAAGAATTCTTAATCATAACACTAGTCAAAAAGCTTTGTATGCCTGTGTGTATGTGTTACCATGTGTATACCAGTGTAACTATATGCATGTTTCTCTATCTACATACACAAGGGACTTCAAAAAGTTCATGGAAAATGAATTGAAAAGA
>NW_006408904.1:798654-800579 GCF_000296735.1 Chrysochloris asiatica
GACGGCACTTAACAACAACACTCCCAAGGAGTGGGATTGTTGCTTCTATGCATTTGCCTCTTGCAGAGTGTCTTCATGATGTCAAGTTCAAACGGACTAGCGTACCCCACTGTTTTCTCCTTGACTCTTCCCTACTGCTTCCCAAAGCTTGACTGTGCCTGTCTACAAGTGTCATTAGGGATGCTGATTATCTATGACCACTGCCATCCTGTCTCACTTTCTGCTTTCTGTTGGTAGTGACTCTGGCTTGTAGAGTATCTTTTGTAAATTGATTACATTGTCTGTACAAAATGAGTCTACCATGAACAAAAGGAACTCAGCATGTGTTAGGAAAGAAATCTGTTATATTTGTGACTAGGAGAACAGGGACAAGACATGGGCTCTGGGTTTCTCAATAGCCCCATTCAGGGTGGCTGCTGTCATTTACAGTAATGATTTACGTGGGTTAAGCCTCATGGCTTAGATGGTCCTGGGTTGGGATAATTTTGTCTTTATGAGATGTCACCCTGAGGTCAGGAAATAAATGTCACAGGCACCTAGAGAAGCAAGTTGAAAAGGTGAAGGGCGTGGAGTCATGCCTCCAGGGTGCCTGAAGGGTGTTCCCAGCACACCCTGATGACAGCCTGCACTGTTTGCTCTCATCTGGGGTGGGGGGACTGATTCCCGGGAGCCTATGATTATTAATGAGGCACCAGCTGCTCCGTTTTTATTGCTGTCAGTCAAGGTGTTTGCCTCAGCCATCCACAGAGATGCAACTTCAGTGGTCCGAGTGCCACCTTACTGATCAATGTCTGTCTTCTCCCTGCCCTCTCCTCGCTTCCACAACTACTTGGTTAACATTTCTCTTAATTCCTTGAGCTATTTCAGTGGCAACTGATGTCAGACAGCACCACCTGCTGAGCTGAGTGAGGCATGGTATGTTAAACGAGAAAGCTGTGAGTACCTAAGAAAAGGGCCATCTGTCCACCTGCCCACTCCATGCCTGCATCATAGTTGACCTAGGTATAAAAGATACAATTTGAGGGACTTTCAGGTTCCTATTATCCTGCCTCTCTAAATATCTAATCAATTTCAAGATTAATGAGGATTTGAGGAAAGATTTAGATGCATTTAGATAAGCAGGAGAGAAATCGATGGTAATGACCTCCATACCATAAGAATTGAACCTGATCACCAACTCTACAACCAGCTATGTGAAAAACTCAAGCTGGTCTGTTAATCCATCTGTTAATAGAGAAAGAGATCGGAGACTTCTTTCAGTGTTAAAGCTAAGAATTCAAATATTTATTGGAAGGCAAGAATTTGACCTGAATTCTCAATATGATGGAATGATTGAAGACCATGTTTATCTTTAGGTGAAGGTTTTATTTAAGGGGTGTGTCACAAAGGAAATGGCACTTTTGAGGGAAGGGGTTAGACAAATAGGGTCTCTGTTTTCAAACCTAGCGTTCTATCCCTTTAGTGGGTTTTGAAACCAGTTGATTGGCTTTCAACTACTATTTTGTAAGAAATAGAATAGGAGGTATCTGACTGCACTGCATGTTGTAGTGGTCAGTGCTTTTTGTGTATAATTTATTTCAGTTATGTATGTGTTATTCTTATAGTTTGTCAACCTGGGTAAGATGAAGCAGGTAAGAAATCCCATAGACAGGTGGTCAAGTCAATGCCTGTGCATTCTAAGGACCCATCCTACAAGTCACATTCCTTGTTTGGGGACTTCCCTGGCTTCAGGCTCTCTGGGTCATATACTTTTTAACCTGGTGGGGCAGATTTTCATACCAGACATACTTACAGGCCTGGAGGACATGAGTTGTTGCTATGTGCCGTGGAGTCAGTTCCGACTCATAGCAACCCTGTATAGGGTTTCCGAGGCTGTAAATCTTTATGGGAGCAGAAAGCCTCATCTTTCTCCCATGGAACAGCTG
>NW_006408904.1:802139-804126 GCF_000296735.1 Chrysochloris asiatica
AGTGTGGCAGCGGTAGTGAGGTTGGCCCAGGATCGGACATTGTTTCGTTCTGCTGTGCATGGGGTCGCTATGAGTCGGTTCCAACTTGATGGCACCTTACAACAATGACAACATTCTAACATCTCTTTCAGAAAACTGGGCAATTGTCTAAAAGAGAATTCCATTCGAAAGTGTATACATAATATGTTTCTCAAATGCACTTAATTTGGAGTAATTTCATTCTTTGGTGAGAATTTGTTATGCAAAGAAGATTTTTAAGGTCCCCAGAGAGAGGATCTCACAAAAGTTATACAGATTAAATAAGACCTTAATAATAGGACTAATTGCCTATAATAAATGAGAAATATATAATCACAATCCTATGTATTAGGATAAATTAAACACTATAGTAAAACCACTCCAGAACTTAGTGCCATAACTACATAACAGATGCTTTTCTTGCTCTCACAAAATCTCATATGGTATATCTGGTTGATCTGGTTTTTTATGTTTTACTTTTTCTTGTGATTTTGTTTTGCGATACTGATTGAAGTCCCCACAATGTAGCAGCACTCTTCCTATTTCTTTCCTGTGCTTTCACTTTCTATTCCTTCTTCTTTTCTAACTTTTTCTGCCTTTTGAGTTTATCCCTGGAAAAAAGTTGCTCTTTTGATCTTGTAGGGTTGGGTCTTCTGGAAGGCTCTAAAGCATGGGAAGACTCAGGAATCCAGGTTCCTGCTGTCTTATAATACCATCACCTTCAACAGAGTCTCCATGATCATAGTGGAAAGAAAGAAGACACAGGGGAGGAGGGCTGGGTATTAATCATCTTGATTGGAGGAAACACACATCACTTATACGCACATTACACAAGCCAGAACTGGTCAACCCAGATACACAAGTATTGGGTATGGAGTCCTGGCTGAGCAGCCATTACCCACCAATCACGCTATACCGTGGAGGGACAATTGGAATGTCTGATGGCCATTTAACTGACATGGTCAAACTCTGCTCTTAGTATAGGAAATCCAAACCCCATCAAACAACAGCCATTGCCACAGAGTCAATTTGGACACATAGTGACCACAGAGGACAGAGAAGAAGTTCTCCTTAGGGTTTCTGAGACTACAAACTTTTACTGGAGCAGAGTCTCATCCTTTTTCCTGGGGAACAGCTAGTGGGTTCAAACCACTGACTTTGCAATCAACAGTGTAATGCTTAACCTACTGTGCCACCAATGATCCTTATAGGAAATCAAACACCCTCAACAAATGGCCCACGATCGGACATTGTTTCGTTCTGCTGTGCATGGGATCGCTATGAGTCGGTTCCGACTTGATGGCACCTTACAACAATGACAACATTCTAACATCTCATTCAGAAAACTGGGCAATTGTCTAAAAGAGAATTCCATTCGAAAGTGTATACATAAAATGTTTGTCAAATGCACTTAATTTGGAGTTGTTCTCATTCTTTGGTGAGAATTTGTTATGCAAAGAAGACTTTTAAGGTCCCCAGAGAGAGGATCTCACAAAAGTTACACAGAATTAAATAAGACCTTAATGATAGGACTAATCGCCTATAATTAATGGTTGCGCTAACGGAGGGGGCGGCAGCTGAACGATGTGCAAGAACTCAGACCTGGTGGAGATATTAAATGAAACCCAGACCACGGAGTGGTGGGGTGAGAGGTGTCTGGAGACCAGGTCGACAGGGGGACACTGCCTAGCGGGAAGAGACTGCAACGGCCAGCCAGGCTGTCCTACTTACCCCGGATGCAAGGGCGCCGTCCCAGCCTAGCCCTTGGATCATGGCTTTGAGGCGGGGTCGACCAACTTAAAAGACTCATAAGCACAGCCCAAAGTGTCTCATTACAACCTGTCGCCCCTGCTGCGCTTCCGTCTCTTGACTGAGGAATGGTGTTGTATTAATCGTCAAAAAGAACATATCCAGATCAGTCATGAGGTACAATGCTATAAGTGATAGGATAATATCCATGCGCCTACAG
>NW_006408904.1:808116-820815 GCF_000296735.1 Chrysochloris asiatica
GCTATGAGTCGGTTCCAACTCGATGGCACCTGACAACAACAACAACAGATGGCTGCTGAATTTATAAAGGAAATTGTTGTTGTTGTTGGTAACTGTCACTGAGACCCCGAATGACCCTGTAGAGAGGATCAGCTGGTGGTTTGAACCATGTGATTAGCAGCGCAGTGCTTATCCTACAGTGACGCAATAAATAAAAAACCAAACCAAACCAAACTAGTTGCCACGGAGTCAATACTGATTTATGGAGACACCATGTGTGTAGAGCACAAGTGTTCTCCACTGGGCTTTCAGGCTACGACTGTTTGGAAGCAGATTCTCAGGCCTTTCTTCAAAGGCAACTCTGAGTGGGTTCAGACAACCAACCTTTTGGTTACAAGTTGAGTGCTTAATCCTTTTGTGCCACTCAGCAATGCCTAAATGAATGAGCAATGAACAATTTTTCATTTCATAATTCTTTCATTAATGCCATACCTATAGCATCATTTCTTATTTTAGATTATTTTAAAGAATAATACAGAGCAAGCATTCTTGTAGATATTTAATCATTTTGCTTGCTGTCTTTCCTGGCTGATCTTTCAGAAAGATCTCTACCATGTCTCGGTATAGTTTAGGTAGAACTTTTTTTTATAGTGGAGGGATCTGATGAATAAACTTCCGATCCCTTCCAACTTGGATTTTTGTGAGTTGTACAAACTCAACGTTGGTATCATTCACAACCAAGGATAGTTAGAGGCACATTCCCTTGGGATAATTTTAGCTCAGTTCATTTTGGGACTTGGCTAGTGAAGCCATGTCACATATGAGAGGTGCCCTCAGATTTATTTGTAATAAAATTGAACTATTCATAAAAACCCAATACTATCGAGTCAATTCCAACTTATAGAGATCCTATTGAGCAGAGTAGCACTGCCCTATAGGGTTTCCGAAGCTGTAATTTTTAAGGATGCAACTGTCTCATTTTTCTCCCATGGAGTACCTGGTGGATTCGAACCACTGACCTTTTTTTTAGATAACTGCTGAGAGCTTAACTACTGCACCACCAGGGCTTTTAAATGAAATTTTATAATGTCCTGATTCATACTGTACATTTAACTCAGGGTGGCTTTAAAAGCAGAACTGGAAATTACGTTTTTTCAGGTCTGTGATCCAAGTTACCAAGGATCCAGGCTCCCCAGAGTTTCTAGTCCACTGTCCTGGAAAGTGACCATTGTTGTCGTGATTCAGTAAGACTCCCAGAGCTCCAGTTATCGAGCAGCATGATGGAGAAGGGCCCACCTCTCAAGGAGATTTCTGGGAAGAAACCCACATGTATTAAAATGTTTGATATACTTTTGTGTCAATTTTTACTGATCTTCTATTTTAACTCATTTAGATTAACAACCAACTATTAATCCTAATAGCAAGGCTTCTAATTCAGTTTCCCTTGGTCTTTGATACTAAGGATGATCTGTAGACTTAATTATGCACTGAACTGCAAAGCTGGTTTGAACTACAAGGTCAGCAGTTCAAGTTCATCAGCTGCTCCTTGGAAACCTTATATAGGTCTCTATTGGCCAGCATTGACTAGGTGACAATTAACAACAACAACAGCAATTTTGGGAAAGGAGTCTTTGGTTAAAGAGCCACAGGCACTTCAGAAGAAACATCTGTATTTACTTCCAAAAAAATCATTGAAATCCTATGGAGCTCAGTTCTACTCTGACACACATGAGGTTGTCATGAGTTGGAATCAACTCCATAGCAACATGGCAACTGATTACACGTGTGGGAAAAAGTAGTAGAGACTGTGAATGACAAGTGGACATTCGGTTTAATCAAGAGTCATGTGCACAGTTGGCAGTCTAATTATGTTGGTTATGGTACAGTCTAAGTTTTTTAAACAAACAGACCCCAAAATACAATTTGAAATCAATTAGAAAGTTATTTTTTCTTTCACTTTACAATCCAGTGGTAACTGGGTGGCTTGGGATAGCTCTTAAATATCTTTAAAAAAAAGTCATCTCTCTGTGAGCTTAAGGCCAAGGGAGCATATCTTTATTCTTTTATAGAGTACTCAGAAGTTACAAATATCAGCTCTATTGATGTTCCATCAGCCAGAACTTTAATAGATGGTCATATTTAGCTGCTAGATAGCTATCTTCCTGGGGAAGTGGGGAGAAAGGATGTTTTGGGACAACCAGTAATCTTCCACAGTAATTTACTGCTATTAAGTCTAATGAAATCTAGGTCATCTGATGGGATCTAGTTTCCCAGCATGAAGGGCTTAGGATCAAATCTTGGACTGTGGAGAACTCCCAGTTGTATAGGGGAAGAGTCAGGGGTGGGGCCATGGCAGAAAATAAAAACATAAATCGTGATGATTGAGTAGAACCTGAGACAGCCTTCCTACTCTGAAGTAAATGCACAAACATCTTTCAGGGCTGTCCATCCCCATTAGTACTGTAATGCATACATTGAAAAGTTTAGTGTCACATGGTTCTAATATCTCAGTGATCTGATTGGATTTTTCATTATTTTATAGTAGTGTGACCACAACTAAATGCTTCATGAAAGAAGTCTGAATGGAAAGGAAGAAAATTCTTTAATTATGGTGGTCATCATCATCACCGGCATTTCTATTTGCATTACTTAATATTTTCAGAGGAAAAGATGCTGGTTTAAGCCCTGAAAAATGAGCAGATGATATAAACAATCGTCTTTCTCTATTTCTTTCTTTTCTAAATAGCTGCCATACTGAGATACAATAATTCATGTATCATACAATTTACCTTTCAAAGTGTACAACTCACATTGAGTTTCTGTTTATGGCGATGAAGTTCTGGCAGCAGATAATTGGCGATGGTCGAACAACATGATTAATTTAACTGATGCCATTAAATTCATACCTGGATCTGAAATCACCCCTTAGCTCAACTTCTAGCCAAAGAGCAGGCAGTCCTATAAGGTGAGTAATAACACCAGACAGGTACACACACCTTAGAACAATCAAACATACGGGATTAAAAGGCCAGTTTTTACCTAGGGATAAAGTGCAGAAGGTAGGCAGGGATAGGAAAGAAGGATGAATGGAACTGATAAACAAAGGAAGGATGGGAACCATTGCTGTTACATTGTGAGGACAGCAATCAGTGTCCAGAATAAAATTGCATATGAGTTCTTGGATGGGAAATCAATTTGTTCTGTACACTTTCACCCAAATCACTGAAAGCAAAAAACAACAAGTTAAAAAAAGAATTAAATATAAAAGAGAAAATGGTTGACATTTATAAACAAACCACAAAATATTGTACATGTGAAAAAGGTTACATTGGCAAATGTGTGTTCTATATTTTACAATAAGAAAACAAAATAGAATAACTAAAAATATAAAGTGTGTGACTCAATGTCTTTTAGGATATTCACAGAGTTGTTAAGTCATTACCATGATCAATTTTAAAACACATCCATTGCCACCGCCCTCCCCCCCAAAAACAAACAAACAAACAAAACACATAAAAAACCACAGGCTCACTACCAATGGCCTTTCCTCCCAGTTTTACGATTCCACCAGCCCAAGAAACCACCAATATTTTTGTCTTTAAAGATTTGCCTGTTTTAGACATTTCATATAAACGGAATTACATACAATGTTTTCTTTTTGAGTGACTTATTTGACCTTGAGTTTTTATTTTCCATCCAAGTTGTTGTTAGGTGCCACTGAGTTGGTATTGACTCGTAATGACCCTCTACACAACCGAATACAATACTACCTGGTCCTGTGCCAACCTCACAATTGTTGCTACGTTTGAGCCCGTTGCTGTTGCCACTGTGTCAATTCATCTCGTTGGGGATCTTCCTCTTTTTCCCTAACCCTCCATTTTATCAAACATGATATCCTCCTCTGGGAACTGGTCCCTCCTGATAATATGTCTGAAGTATGAGAGATGAAGTCTGAAGATCCTGGCTTCCAGGGAGCATTCTAGCTGTACTTCTTCCAACACAGATTGGTTTGTTCTTTTGGCAATCCATGGTACTTCTAATATTCTCCTCCAATACCATTAACTCAAATGCATCAATTCTGCTTTGGTCTTCCTTATTCACTGTCCAACTTTTGCCTGCATATGAGGCTACTGAAAATACCATCACTTGGGTCAGGCACACCTTAATCCTCAAAGTGACATCTTTGCTTTTGAACACTTCAATCAAGTCTTGTGCAGCAGATTTGCCTAATGCAATACGTCGTTTGATTTCTTGACTGCTGCTTCCATGAGTGTTGATGGTTGATCCCAGCAAAATGAAATCTTTGACAACTTCAATCTTTTCTCCATTTACATGGATGTTGTTTATTGGTCCAGTGATGAGGATTTGTGTTTTCTTTATGTTGAGGTGCAACCCATATCGAAGGCTGTGGTATTTGCTCTTAATCAGTAAATTCATCCAATTATCAAGACTTTATTTTTTATTTATTGAGTTTGCTGAATAATATTCCATTGCATGGATATACCACATTTTGTTCATCTGTTTGTGGTGTAGTGACTTATGGCTCTTCTAACTGTAGTCTGTAAGTACCACCAAAAGACTATTTGTTGTTGTTGTTTTTAAGTGTTTTTGAGTTGGTTTTGACTCATAGAGAACTTGTGTAGGATTTCCAAGGGATGGCTGGCGAATTTGAACCACTGACTTTGAGTGCATGAAACTCTAATATGGGGATTGGTCAGTTTCACCACCCAATAGGTTTAAAATGAGCCATCTCAGAAGCAAGTTTGGGAGATCTCACCACCATCCTGAAAGAAGAACAGGAATGGAATGTATCCTTTGGAACCTGAGATTCCCTGCTGTCTGGGAGACAGAGCTGTGATATCAGACATGCAGTGCAGAAACAGCAGGACTGGAGACAGCCACACAAAGAACACAAGCTGAGCTATGGGCTTCTCGGCCCACAGAGCAAGAATTAAGTTGAGTGTCTTTGGGCAAGAGGCTAACTGGCAGAGTGGGTTGCCACCTACCATTTAATCTGTAAGCTAGGATCTTCAATCCTAGGAGCTAGAGCCAAGCCCTTTGGGCATTTACTGACAGTACTAAAGGAGCTTTGCAACTTTTTCAAGTGTGACAGAAGCCAAGGAGTAAAATGGTAGAGGGACTGAGAACAAGAGAGAGCATGTCTGCATTTACAGCTGAACAGAGGCACTCCTGACCAAAGAACTGCTGTAAACTGAATATTTCAGATTCTGAATAGTAACCTATTAACTTCCCTAATAAGCTTCAGAATCATGAATATTGTCTGTGTGACTACTGCAGTGAGTTATCGAACCCAGCAGAGAAGTAGCAAATGCCGTGAGAAGGATGCTTGGTGTCAGAATTAGTAAGGCAGTTTGGAAGATAAAAGCATGTTTGACCTCTACCTCATAAGGAATTGACCAGGAGCTGATGCTGATGGCGATGTTCCTCCTTCCCTTTTGTGGAGTTAGAGTAGGTCAGACGTCAGCCCTACAGGTGCACCATTCAGTTGACAGACATATGGATTCTTTCTACTCTTTGGTTAGTATGAATAATGATGTTATGGACATTGTGTTCAGGGTTTTGGTGGGCCTGTTTTTGATTCTTTAGGGTATATATCTGGTATCCTGGAGTGGTGCTGTAGGGGAAACATTGGACTGTTAACCACAAGGTTGGAAGTTCAAACTCACCAACCACTAGTCAGAAATCCTACACAGGATGGCGATGAGCTGGAAGTGACTCCATGGCACTTAACAGCAACAATAACAGGGTACATATCTAGGAGTGAAATTGCTGTACAGTATGGTAATACTATATCCATAAACATATATTTTGAGTGTGGAACTTCCAAACTGTTTTTCAAAGCAACTATATTTTACATTTCTACTTGAAACATGCTTAAATTCCAATTTCTGTATATCCTTGCCAACAATTGTTATCATCGGTCTTTTTTTATTATAGTTATCCTGGTGGGAGTGTAGTGACTCTATAAGACAAGGTCCTTAGTTTGAGCCCACCAGCCACTCTGCAGGAGAAAGGTGAGGCTCTCTGCTCCTCCAAAGATTTAAAGCTTGGGAAAACCTGTTCAGGGTGACTATGAGCTGGAAACAACTTGATGATACTTTTGAAAAAGAACAGTGGGTGTAAAGTGGTAAATCATTGTAGTTTTTGATTTGCATTTTCCTAAGGACTGGTATGGTGCTGTGGAATAAGGCATTGGACTGCAAGGTCAGTTTGAACCTCAAGGTCAGTTGTTCAAACTCACCAGCCACTCCTTGAAAATCCTATACAGGGTCTCTATGAGTCGGAACCGATTGGACAGCACTTAACAAAAACAACAGCGTCCTTTAGCATATTTTCATGTGTTTATTGGCCATTTGCATATCGTGTTTGGAGAAAGTCTATTATGATCTTTTGCTTATTTTTAACTGGGTTTCTGTCTTTTTATTGTTGAGTTGGAAGAATTCTCTATATAGTTTGGCTATTACCAGAGATATGATTTGCAAATATTTTCCCCATTCTGTGAGTTGTCTTTTTTACCTTCTTAATAGTGTCAGAAAGAAGTTTATTTCCTCTAGATAGTGTTTAGAAAAAGATATTACATAAATTCACTACAAGAAAGAATTTGCTAACAAAGAGCTATACATATAAATCACCTAGGTGGAATCAGTGGGTGATTTGGAAAACAGGCGTCCAAAAGTTCTTCTAATTTATATAGACTGTGAATCCTTTTAGTGAACTATTTGGACCTTCAATTCAATCAAAGGAACAATCAGTTCTGTACAAAAGCTGGTTTGGCTGGGTTTTCATTTTCACTAGGCTTATAGATGGTTGTTTGTAATGAAAAGTTGTCCAAAGACCACCCTGCTTTTCATTGAATCTATTGATTCCATAATCCATTCTAACTAGTAAGAATGATAGACATACAGATGTCTTACAACCAAGAGATCCCCTCAATTCATAAATGAGGAAATTAAGGGATTCATCCAAGGTTTCACAATGCCTGGTAGAGCTGAGGACCAGAAACTTTATCTCCTAAAAACCTGGCCAAGTTTCTTTCCAAAATTGTTGTTGCTGTTAAGTGCTATCAAGTTGGTTTCAACTCATAGGAATCCTGTTTAGAGTTTCTAAAGAGCGTGCGGCTGGTGAGTTTCCACAATATCATTCTATTATTGCTCATTCTCTCTGTTAGCTTTTGAAATTTCTGACTTCCCTTCTTGAAAAATAAGAGCAGAAAATGAGAGTTTCTAAGCAGCATGTTGGGTTTTAACTGAAGCAAACTTGGGTGGTTGTTGGGGTCCTGGGTAGTTGTAGCTAGGCATGTGAATGTAATCTGCCTTTTCTGGTATTTAATAGACAGAACACTCCCCAGTGCACAGAATCTGCCAGTGAGGCATTCTGGCTGAGGGTCACTCAAGCACAGGAACAGATGAGAAGACGGCAGGCAGCCTGTCCCCTTCTAGGGAATACGGGAAGGAATCCTTTAACACAATGTGACAACTAATCTCTCTATAGCATCTGACTGAGAAATTTTAATTACTACTGTGATGTGCACATGTAATTTCTTTATACACACAAACAGCCAGCCCTTTAGGGTGTTTCTCTATTATTTTGTGGAACACCTCTCAGCCCAGAGTGAGTTGCACCTGGATCCCTCTCCTTCTTGACTCCTTACTTCTTTCTTTCCCCTTTTCCTCTTTACCTTAGTTCCCCTTCCTTTCCTTTCTTCTAACTTTGTGAGAAAGGGCTTACTGATGTTACACTCTGAACATAAGGCTGAGTCCTTCATCTCTCCTTCTCCTCTCAGATACGGCAGGAACCCCAGTGGTCATGGGGAATGGAGGTGTTTTCACAGTCTTGCTGGCATTCAGATGAAGACTTCTTTGGGGGAGGGAGAGAAGGATGGAATTTGTATGAATAGTATTGTACAAGAATGTCAGAAATCATAAGAAGTAATAAATTAGTGGAAAGTACCAGATTAGTCCTTTTTTCCACTTGAAGAATCAAACTGTGGCAAAATTCCAAGCCTGCACCATCATAACACCAAATATTGGTATTTTCTGGGTAAAATGCACAGAAACTTTACAATGAAAAGTGACTGTTTGAAAGCATCCAAACTTTTGACTTAGATTATATGTTTATAATAAAATAAATATAATATGAGCCAAACTATCTGTTTGGAAGAGTGTTTGAGACATTTATTTTGTCCATCTCCCTGCTTCTAGACAAAGCAATGTTGTCAAAGATGCCAAGGAGATTTTCTAAGAAATGGAAATATTGGGTAGTCATAGTTTGAGTACCAAGCTGTTCCACGGTGAAGCATTTCCTAGGAGCTGAAAAAATATAAATGAGGACAACTGTTTGAATTAAAAGAGAACATCTGAATTCATCACCATGCGGTGGCCCCCACCCCTAGTAGCCAGAAGGAGGTCAACACTTAGTGCCCCTATGCCTAGTTCGGTAAATGCATACCTGTGAGTGGTAACACTCTCCTCAAAGTTCACTTAACCCCAAGGGCTAGAAGAGCTTTTAAGGGTTCTTTAGCTTTCCCTCTAGCCCTTCTGTTTGGCCATCCCTCCTCCCACCCACCTCCACTTTGGAGAGATGAAAAACTGACCCTAACCTGCTCCTGAAGTCCTGGGTGTCTCATAGAGTTTGTGCTTCACTGCTAACCTAAAAGTTGGAGTTTTGAACCCACCCAGTATCTTTCCAAAAGAAAGATCTGGCAGTCTGCTCCATTAAGATTAAAGCCAATCTGTGGATCCCCTTTACATCCTTTTGGTAATATCTTTTGATGTACATAAGTGTCTAATTCTTAGGAGGTCCCAGTCATCTAGTTTGCCTTCTGCTGTTTGTGTTTTCAGTTATGTTTGATAGTATATTTATACCGCATAGTGGGGTTCTCAAAGTTTGTCCCAAAGTCTTCATTGATGAATTTATAGTCCTGGCATGGATAATGCACCGGATCACAAGATCAGTTTGAATAGTAAGGTTGGAGGTTCAAATCTACCAGCCACTCCTTGGAAACCCTATATAGGGTTTCTATGAGTCAGAACTGACTTGATGGCACTTAACAACAACAAGTTTTACATATAAGTCTTTGATCATCCTGAGTTCATTTTTGTGTACGTTGTGAGATAAGGCTCCTGTTTCATTCCTCTGAAAATAGATATTACTAAAATAGTTCAAAGAAAACTCATATACTGGGAAAAGGGAACTGGGAATGACATATTAGACAAGGGACTAATCTCTAAAATTAAAAACTTCAAAACCTCAACAACAAAAAGATAAACAATACAAGTAAAAAATGGGCAGAGAACAAGAACAGACACTTCACCAAAGAAGACATTCAGGTGGTCAACAAACATATGAAGAAATACTGGTAGCCATTAGCCATTGTTGTTGTTGTTATGTGCCTGTCAATTTGGTTCCTACTCATAGTGATCCTGTATAGGGTTTCCGAGGAGTGCCTGATGGGTTTGAACTGTTGACCTTCCAGTTAGCATTCCAGTGCTTATCCTCCAGGGCCATTAGTCATTGTTGTTGACAAATGCTGTTGAGTCAATTCAGACTCATTACTCAAACCTGAGTCCTGGTGTGGCGCTGTGGGTTAATGCGCCAGACTGCAAAGCTGTTTAAACTGCGAAGTTGGCAGTTCAAGCTCACCAGCTACTCCTTGGAAACCCTTTACAAAGTCGCTATGGGTCGGAATCAACTTGACGGCACTTAACAACAACAACTGAAACCTGTATAGGGTTTCTGAGGATCTCCAGGTAGGTTTGAATTGCTGACCTTGTGATATGAATTTCAGTGCCACACCAGAGTTGTGAATCTAAACAACAGTGAGATATCATCTCACCTCAGTATTAATTTTATTGTTGTTGTTAAGTGACATCGAATCCAACTTATAGAAACCCTGTATAGGGTTTCTGAGGACTGACTGCTGAGTTCAAACAGTCAACATTGCTATTTAAACTGACCTTTCTGTCTGGTGCTTATCCTACAGCACCACACCAGAACTTCAGTGTTAATATCCCAGCCCTCCAAAAAATCCTCACTGTTATAGAGCTGGTTCTGACTTATAGTGACCCTGTGTAGGGATTCTGAGGCTGTAAATCTTCACAGGAGCAGAAAGCCTCATCTTTTTCCTGTGGAGAGGCTGGTGGATTTGAACTGTTGACCTTGTGGTTCTCAGTCCAGTGCTTATCATATAGCACCAACAGGGCTCCTCATCCAATATTAATAACAAAGTTAGAAAAAAAAAACAACAAAAAAACACAGAAAATAACCATTGCTGGCAATGATATAGAGACACTGCAATGCTGGTGGGACTGTAAAATGCTATGGCTCTCCCTCACAAAGTTGGATAAGAATTGCCGTTTGATCCAGCAATTCCTCTACTTGGTGTACATCCTAGACTAGATCCATGACACAAATAAATATATGCACACCTATGTTCCTTGCAGTACTATTTACAATAGCAAATTGGTGGAAACAATCTAAACACCAATAATGGAAGAATGGATAAAGAAATTTAAGTACATACACTCAATGGAATACTGTGAAACATTAAAGAATAATGATGAATCTGAAAAGTACCTTATAACATGGATGATCCTGGAGGTCAGTATGCTGAGTGAAATAAGTCAGTCACAAAAGGACAAAATCCTATACAGGGTCACTATGGGCTGAAATGGACTTAATGGCACTTAACAATAGCAACAGCTATGGTAAAAGGCCCAATAAAAGGTTTTCACACTGAAAGAGACATTTTTTAATGGTCACTATGGGTTAGGATCACTATGAGTTGGGGTTGACTTGAAAACGGTACTGTTTAGTTTTACTAATTTTGCAAAAAAAAATGGACTGTTTGTCTGTTATTCAAACCCATTTATACTTTATCATTTCTACACTTTCATCAATGCCATTCCATCCTCAATGTCACCTTCAACCTGTCAAAATTCTAATTTTTAAGTTCCAGTCTAAATGCCTCTTTTTTCTAGGAGCTTTCCCCAAGCTCTTCCAAACAAGGATCTCATGTCTTTCAGCTGAGCACCCAGAGCACTTTGTGTGCTGCTCTGTGCACCCTCTGTGTGGAGAATGAGGAAGAGAACCTGGATGAGAATTGTGTTAGCCCTAACCCTGTTCCCAAAAAGGTGGGTGGTCTTAGCCGCATCCTGCAATCTTCTAGGATTTCACACTCTTCCTGTGTAAGCACGATGGACTTGGATTAGATGGTTTCTCTGGTAGCGTAGTGGTTACGAATCAGGCTGCAAACCGCAAGGTCAGCAGTCCGAAACTACCAGCTGTTCTGCGGGAGACGGATGAGGCATTCTCCTCCAGTAAAGATTTACAGCCTCGGAAACCCTGTACAGGGTCTCTATGAGTCGGAACCAACTCCACGGCACTGAACAACAACAAAGGTACATTCTGCTTAAAGTCCAACAGCTTTGTGATTGTAGTTTCTGTCTATATCTAAATTCTCCTACAAACCTAATAACTCTTAGGACAAGACTGGCATCTGATACACCTGCACAGTCTCTTTCTTTCTTGGTGCAAGAATATCTTAAACAAAGTTAAGTCTGTTATTGTCAAGTCAATCCTGCCTCACAGCGCCCTGTAGAACAGAGAAAAGCTGAGTTTCCAAGGCTGTAAATCTTTCTCTGGTTGAGTGGCTGGTGGGTTCTAATCACCAACCTTTCAGTTATCAGTTGAGTGCTTAACAACTGGGGAATACATGCTCCTTATTTATAGACAGTTGTTGTTTTCAAGTGCCATCGAGTCGGATCGGACCCATAGCGACCCTGTATAGGGTTTCTGAGGAGCAGCTGGCAAACTTGAACCTCTGAACTTGCAGTTCAAATGGCTTTGCAGTCTGGCCCATTAACTCACAGCTTAACCCACAGCGCCACACCAGGACTCTCCCCTAAAAGACAAAAACAAAAAATATTGACTACAGTGGAGTTGATTCTGACTTATAGCAACCCTATAGTGGAATTGCTCCTTAGGGTTTCTGAGACTATAAACCTTTATGGGAGAAAGCCTCATCTTTCTCCTGAAGAGTGGCTGGTGCGTTTGAACTGCTAACCTTGAGGTTAGCAGCCCATAGTCCCAGTAGGACTCCTTTTTATACACAGATGTTACTGTCGTTAGTTCTGACTCATAGCAGCCTTGTATAGGGTTTCTGAGACTGTACACCTTTGTGGAAGCAGAACGTCTCATTTTACTCCTGTGAAGCAACTGGTAGGCTTGAACTGTTGACCTTGTGGTTTACAGCCTAATGATTATTGGACAGAGTCACTGAGCTCCCTTTTATACACAATTGTTAAGTGCTAGTGTATCAATTCTGACTCATAGCAAAACTGTATAAGGTTTTTGAGTAGTGGCTGATAGGTTTGAACCGCCAACTTTGTGGTTATTAGGTCAGTGCTTATCTTACAGTGACACACCAAGACTCCTTTATACATATTTGTTGTTGTTAAGTGCCATCAAGTCAACTCTGACTCATAGCAACTCTGTATAGGGTTTCCAAGGTGGTACCCAATACAATGTAGAATGAAAAATGGTTGGAAAAAAAAAAAAAAGAGTATTTCTTGATGTAATTTGATTGCACTCTCATTCTCCTATTTTAGATGTGATATGTAAAAAAGAAACTGATGCATACTATGTATCATGATGACATTTTTGTGTTTCTACAGAGACTTTAGTTGGCCCAGATGGTTT
>NW_006408904.1:821439-829901 GCF_000296735.1 Chrysochloris asiatica
GTTGCCCATCCCTGTCTACTCGTTGTGTGGTGGGAGGGAATGATTCTTGCTGTAAGGATTTGTTTTCTCATTTGAGCTACTGCATCTATAGGCGTAGGTCAAGGTAATGTAATTGTATCAGATTAAGCTCTTTTTCCCCTCTTCTTTCTTCTTTGGGTTGAGTTCTGATCATTCAGTCATTGAAGCCAGGTCAAGTGGGTATTATTTGCGAGTGTGGGTGTTCTTGCATCTATCCTCTCTCTTCTTATCAGCTGGACGTTTCACTCTCCACTCTAGTCCTCTGTGGCTGTGTCACTGACTCTGAGCCCATGAGTCCCCAGGTCTTGCCACACTGCTGGCCGACCAGGTTTCCACCTGGGTGCACAGGAGTCTATCGAATATTGTAGGGCTTAGCTCGCTGCTTCATTGCTATTTTTCCCTCACTTCCCCTTATGGGTGACATGCGTGGTCACCAATCAGAGCATGTATTCCCATTGAGTCTTAGTCCTGGAAGAGGATTTGCACTGGGGGGAGCCGTGGCCCAGATGTTCAAGCACTGAGCTACTAAATGAAATGTTGGAGTTTTGGATCCATCCAGAGGCATTCTGGGGTGGGGGGTGGGGGGGAGGAGAAGCCAGACAATCTACTCCCAAATGATTGCAGCCATTTGAAAACTCATTGAAGTATATTTTTACTCAGAAACATATAGAGTCCTCATGACAGCAACTGGATTTGTGTTTTTACAATACACAGTACTTTCATTGGCTAAAATATAATGTGCTGGAGATCAAAGTTTTAAAAAGTGGAAGGTGGCTCTTTTCCCCTTCTCCAACTCTCTTTCTCTGTGTGCATATGAAAACAAAAAAAACATTTTTTGTTTTCCAAAATAAATGGTATGAGAGACAAATATTAATTTGTTTGAGAGGATATGGCTCAACGTTCTTCCTTCTGTCACACACCGGCATGCTTTTGATTTTTTTTGAGAGATGTCTCTATATAACCTCATGGTTACTGGAGTGGTTGGCATTGCTTAGCTGCATGGAGTAGGAGATCACCCATGTGATGTGATTTCAGTGGTACCAGTGGGGATGCCATCTGCCTACCCATTGGGTGTCATGAAAGAATTATTCTTTTGCTTCAAGAAGGCTTTGCATCTTCAAGAGGAGTATGGTAAAATGCGTTGCCTCAAACTATTTATTATTAAATTGTCCTTTAGGCCAAGCAGTATTTACCCCAAGTTAATGTAAAACATACAAGATCCAGAAAACGTTATAAAAAAAAAAGGGATCCTTGGTACCTGCTATAACATAGTTGAACTGATGCTGAGTGCAATTAAGTCACAAAAGGATGAATATTATGTGATCTCACATTTATGAAACTTCTAGAATAAGCAAATATATAGAATCTAAAATTTATTGTGATTACCAGAGGCAGGAAGAAGGGGAAAGGGGAGAGTTCCTGCTTAAAGGATCCTGAGGTTCTGGTAGGGTTAATGGGAAAAAATTAGGAAATGGGTAATGTTGATGCTTGACGAATGTGATAAATGTAATTAATGTCATTGAAATGTACAGGTGAAAATATTGAAATGACAAATGTTTTATATATGCATATATTTACCACAATAAAAAGGGGGCACTTCAGTGGCCAGATTAATTTGGATAGCTACAATAAAGAAAACTCAACAGATTTTCCTAACTGCAGGACTTCTCAGAATCTTGAATGGGTTCATGTGAGGAGTAAACCTCCAAGAGGGGGATGGAGTAGGTCACATTTCCAAGGTATATGTGACTAAAAAAACTGTATACCTCTTCCATGATTTCATTTATTTAAATCGAGTGTCCCAAGAGTCTAGGTTGCAACTAAAACACATGCTAGGAAAATCTGACTTAGAGGATATGAAAATTAGCCAAATGTCAAATCCAGAGAGTGAAGCAAGACTGAGTGAAGAAAACGATGTATCAAAGACAGACTGCTCACAACTGTAAAGGTAGAAGATGTGAATTTAAAAGGAGCAAGTAATTAGCCTTTCATTTCAGGAACAGAGAAGCCTAGAACCATCAGAAGGGAAGAGCAGGATCAGAGCATAGGATCCTAGCCAGAAAAGCAGCGACACTAGAGATGGAGGCAGAGGTGATGGCATATAGAGATAGAGCAGCTGAGGACTCCAGACCCACGGAATGAGAAAGGTTGTGTGCCTATGGGCAGAAGGCTGACTTGCAAAACATGCCCTTTGGATATTTAAATAAATATATATTTTCTATGTGGTATGTATACATCAAAAAAAGGGGTGGGGGGAATAGAGGCAAATACTGTTAACTGATGGTATATGGAGGGGATTGTAATAATTGCAATGAAATAAAATATGATTTGTTGAATATAAAACAGATGATCTGCCCTGTAAACTTTCATTCAATTCACAATAAAAGCTTTAAAAAAAAGAGAGAGAGAGAAAAGACAAACTACTGTCTCCCACAGCTTGGCAAAGCTCTGCCTGGCAGGTGGAGGCACTGGACAGGTGGTGGAAGCTCTCAGTTCTGCCTGAGCCTGAGCTCTCACCTTTTCTCTCACAAAGTCTCACTTGACAGCTTTCACTGGCCATCCTCATGCTTCCACTGGGTGACCTTGAGGGTTGAGAGGAAGCTGGGCCTTTTCACCAGTACACCAAAAACAACAACTTTTTATTATGAATTGAGTGAAGGTCTGCCGAGCAGATCATCAGTTTTACATTCCACAGATCATATACTTTGCTTCGTTATAATGACTGCAATCCCTTCCATGTACCAACAGTTTTGGGTATTCCCCTCTGTTCACTTTAACTCTTGAATTCCATCCTTTGTCTTCCACTGCCTTTATCTTTCCTATGGCAACCTGCCTTTTGCTGAATGTTGGGCTGCACTTGGCAGAACAGAAAGATGCTCTGAGGATCTTGATCAAAGGGCATAAAAGACTATGCCCAACAAGTACTCAAACAACTGCTTAGCTCATTAAATAAAAAAGTTTAGTTTGTTTTGGAAGGTGGGATCAATGCTAGTGTGAAGAGACTGGAAATCAGATAAGCCCATTTCTTGACAATGCAGAGTTAGAATAGAATATGACTGATTATTTACCCCTACTTTTCAAGAGAGAGAAAGAGCATTTCTTACACAGCTAATGTAAACTATTAGCAGGATTGAGTAGGCTGTAATGTAGGAAGTGAATGAAAGCCAGTATGATGGACCAATTGAGGAAGAGAGGAAGGTGTGGTGCAGCTGTGATGTCTGCTATGGTTCTGAGACATCTTGGTCCACCATGCACAGGCCCAGGTTGGAGTCTATTGCTCACACTGTATAAGAAAGGAAGCACACACAATGAGAGGGGCCCTGGCTCCTTCATCCTGTGCAGTTTGATCAGACCTCCCTGGCACAGCCCCTTCCAGACCTGTTCCACTCACACATTGCCACTCCTTCTCCTTTGTCCTCATTCTCTCCGCTGTGCTTGGTCTATCCCTCACCCTATGATATGAGTTAAATTGTACCCTCCCCCAAAATAGATGTTGGAATCTTAATCCCTTGACATGTAAATATGATTGTTTTAAAATAGAGGTTTCTTTGTTAAAATGATTGAGATGCTATTAGAGTAGGATGGTCCCTAAACTTAATAGTTTCTGAGTTATAAACACAACAGAATGGACACAGAGACACACACAAAGGAAAACTATGGGTCACCAAGGAAAACCAACAAGTGCCAAGGAACCCTTGAAAATACTAGAAGCTGGGAGAGGGTCTCACAGAAGGAATCGACATGGCCGAGACCCTGATTTGGACTTTCAGCCTCCAGAAATGGGAGAAAATAAATCCTCTTTAAAGACACCCACTTGTGCTCTTTCTGGTATGAGAGCCCTACAAAATGAAGACACTCAGTGTTTTTGCTCCTGCTCTATACTCAGCTTGAGATGCCAAAGGCATCTGGTCTTCTCCCTGGGTCATCTTCAAGTGTGTCTCTGTCCATCTCTCCTGAGGGACTGTGACCACCTCAAAGTCAGAGAACATGACTTCCAAAATCATCTTTGTAATTCTAATGGCACATGGTAAACTCAGTGAAAATTTGCTCTGCCATATGTCTTCCACATGGGAGCATGGTGCCTCCATAGGATAGGGGCTAGACTGGGAACCAGAAGGATAGTGGTTTGAGCCCATCTGTTCTTCCGTGGGAGAAAGATGAGGCTTTCTGCTTCCACCAAAAATTTAAAAGCCTAGGAAACTCTGTACATGGTCACTATGAGTCAGAACAGACTCTAAAGCACTTAACAACCATGTCTTCCATGGCGTCCCTGGGTAACATAAATGGTTAAGTGATCTGCTAATTGAAACGTTGGAGGTTTGAGTTTACCTAGAGGTACTTCAGGCCAGGATGGCCAAACTTAATCTCTCATTCTTCAGACATATTATCAGGAGGGACCAGTCGCTGGAGAAGGATATCATGTTTGGTAAGGTGGCGGGTCAGAGAAAAAGAGGAAGACCCCCAGTGAGATGGAGTGGCCAAGTGGCAGCATCAATGGGCTCAAGTGTGGCAACAATAAATAGTGAGGTTGGCCCAGGATCGGGCATTATTTCGTTCTGCTGTGCATAAGGTCACTATGGGTCGGTACCAACTCGATGGCACCTAACAACAACAACAGAGGTACTTGGAAGAAAATCTGGTGATCTACTTACAAAAGATAATTCTTTGAAAATCCAATGGACATAGTTCTACTTGAATACCCATGAGGTCACCATCAGTCAGAATCCACTAGAAGGCAAAAAAAAAAAAAAAGAAGCAGCATAAAAGTCTTATCAGGTGGTGCAATTTTTAAAAATTTTTCCTTTGACTTCACTCCATTGATTACTTATGCTGCTTATTGAGTGGCATACCTTCCTTCCCCTGCACTCTTCTGTTGTTTTTCCCTTCCATGCGATGGTATCACTCACCTTCATTAGTCAGCAAGCTGTGGAGAGGCACTCTTGGCCCTTGTCAAGGTGTCTTGTCCATCCTGTGCAGTCCAAACACAGGCTGACTATGAGCTATGAGCCACAGCGATACTTGACTGAAAGCAAAAGAGCGTGTGCCCCTTGGTAGCTGAGGGTACGATTGGGAATGATGCCTTTATGTCTAGCAAGGAGGAAGTCAGAATGTTTGGGTGCAAGGCAACCAAGGATAAAGTTGATTTCCTTCTTTTCCCACCTCTAGCTTATGTTCCCTGGTTCAAAGGACTAGACAGCCATGAATAAGGGGACGAGACCACTATCCTGTGGGGCTGTGAGAGGAAAGAAGGGGTGAGAGTAAGCGGCAGGACCTTGGTCTTGGAGGTGGGCTGAACCTCAACCTCAGAGAGCTGAGCGAGCATTTTCTCATCTGCCTGTGTGGCAGCCTAGCAGGGGGCTAATGAGAAGTGAGGTGTGAGGCAGGAGCTTCCACCGCAATTAAGGCTGCTCACACTGCTGACAGCCTGCCTTCAGCTGTGGGGCCAGGGGTGCTACCTGCTGTCCCTCCCTCCTAATGAGGTTATTACTGCCCAACCAGGCTAAGGGAACCTCCAGGTCCTCTCCAAGATCCTCTGCCTTCCCACTTGTGGGCCTAGGCAGTCTGCCAGCTCTCTAAGAGGAGGTTTGTAATAAAGGTTAACTCGTATAATAAAAGCAAGGAGATGCCCACATCCGTCTGCCTGGCATTTCTGCTCTTGGCCTTCACTGGGCTCAGGCAAACCCAGAAGAAAGGCCAGGACAATAACGAGCTGCACCTTCCCGAAGATCAGCCCAAATTCAGCCAGTGAATTCTCACTAGTGCCTACTTGACGTTCAACACTCAGCTCTGGGGTTTCTTGTCTAGGAAGCCTTCCTGAACTTCTCCTCTCTGAGCCCGAGGTTTTGTATGACTGCCTCTCTCATATCATCTCTCACCTGTGCTGTAATGGGCAATTGATTTGTCTTCCCTAGTCTAGCCTGTGGGCTTCTCCAGCTCCTCTGTGTCCCTTTGACTGTCATGGTGCCAGGCACAAAGTCTGGGTCAGGTAAAAACCTCCAGTGAATGAATCAAATGAACCATCTGAGCAGCAAGATCCTAGAGGTTAAAGAGATGTTGCCTACATCTCCAAGGACTAAGAAACACTGAGCACTGTTCTTTGGCACATTAAAGAGGCTCAGTAAACATTACACTCCTTCTCCTCAACTCCAACCATCAGTTTGTTAGAAAATCATGGTCAGAATGGTTTTCAGGATGCTGCTGCTTCTGGGCAGAAAGGAAATGGAAAACAGTCTGGCAAAGAGTTTTTTAAAATAAAATTGTCTTCCTTCTTGAGTCATATTTGTCTCACAATCATTATTCTGCCTTTCTCCCCTCTCGCAACTCTCCTCTCTCTTCCTCCTGCATTCAAGCCAATTGATGCAGGCTTAGATAACCCTCAACCCTGGAGTCTTCCCCTTCTCAAATGCCTGTTGTTGTTAAGTACCATCCAGTCTTCCGACTCATAGTGACCTAGTATGAGGTTTCTGAGGAGCACCTGGTGGGTTTAAACCGTCAAGCATTCTGGAACTCCTAAGCTTCAAAAATTGCCCTCCCTTCCTCTTGTTTCCCAACTCATATATTCTCTTTCCCTTAGCAGAAACGTATCTGCTGGAATTTACTTCACATTAAGAGTAGTAACAATGGCACAATGATTTTAGCCAGTGGGGAAGATTTTTCTGGTTGTTGGGGGACAAAAGGTGCCCCTTTATGGGACCCTGAAACCTCCCCTTTTTCTCAGTGTCCAACTGCTTGGCTGTAGCCAGGAGGAGAGAGGGGAACAGGATGCTGAAGCCCAAAGCCTTACTGCCTGCCCTAGACTTGGAACAAAGATGCCGTTGGCAGGAGATAGCACACGTTATCCACAGGCCTGTCAACCTGCCTACAGCCTCTGTGCTCCAAAAACGCCTGCGGTGCTCTACCTCTCTGAACAGCTGGCCCTCGTGTCACAGCCAATTAGGGTTTGGAGGGAATGAGAAAGAAAGGAGTGACACTGCATATTGACCCCTGCTGTCACAGGGCAGATGTGGAGGCCAGCACCCTCATACCCCCTGGCCATGCGGTTCATTAATCACCTCGGCCACCCAGTCGTGACAGCGCTTAACCGGGTGTGCCGGAGTGCACATGAAGGCAGGAGCTGGAGCATGTGAAGAGAAGGGTGATGAGAAAGCTTCTCTGCAGCTGGACTTTCCCTCTCTCAGCTGGTGAGGCAGGTGTGCTTCTGGCAAGTTTTCACTCAAGCTGTTGGGGTTAAAAGGCAGGGTGGAAAACAGGGAGGAAAAAATTTAAAAGTGGGGCAGGTTAGTTACAAATGGTGTGGTTGGTGGTACCAGGGCTGAGCACAAAGGGCTCTGGATGGGAGCCAAACTGCAAATGCTTTTAGGGCCCTTGCTTGGGCAGAGTCATGGGATGTTGGGGGATTTGCATAGGAGTGAGATTTGGGTCAGGAGGTCTTGACTCTTTCCTCCCTCTACCACTTCCCCTACAAACCTCCAATCCTGTTCATCCTGTTGTCCTGTCATCACACTTTTAGGGAGTGGGTTAATTTCTGAGTTACAAGCTGAGGAGAACAGTACTTACTCATTGGACCTAGCATGGATGTCTTGTTGACAAGAATTCAACCAGATGAAGATAAAGAAGTATGATCCAGGAAGCAAGCGTTAGTTGCTACAACCTGATCAACTGGATCCTTGATTATGGATGAGGCTGCTTAAAATTCCAACCATCTAGGGAAGGATTTTCCATATCAAGGAAAAATCACGTCTCCTCAGTACACTGGGCTGATAGGGATGGACAATTTAGACTTCAGCTACCAAAATTGGGGGACTATAAAGGCACGAAATGGCTGGCTCACAAGATTTCCTGAAGGTACTTAGTGTCAGAACGTGGGGAGTAAGACAGAAACCCAGCTGAATAATTTTCCTTCTGCCAAGATGGATGTGGTGATGGGGGTGGGGGGTGGGGATAAGACTTTTTGATACAATTGTGGTGTAATTGTTTCAGCTCTAATGGTGATTATCAAAACTGTAAATGTAGAAGAGGTGCAACTAAAAGGGGGAGCAGTTAATCTGTCATCTCAAGAACAGGGGATCCTAGGACCATTAAGAGGGAAGAACATGAGAGGAGAGCGGGATCTTGACTAGAACAGTGGTGACAACAGAGATAGTGATAGAGATGATGGAATAGAGAGACAGAACAGCAGTGGATTTTAGGCCCATGGACTGAGAAAAGCAGTGTGCCTGTGGACAGGAGGCTGCCTTGCAAGATGTGCCCTGTGGACATTTCAACGAATATATATTTACAACGTGGTATGTGTATAGCTTTATTGACTACGCAAAGGCTTTCGATTGTGTGGATCATGATGAGCTATGGGCAACATTGTGAAGTATGAGTATTTCGGAACATTTAATTGTGCTCATGAGGATTCTGTACCTGGACCAAGAGGCAGTTGTTCGAACAGAACATGA
>NW_006408904.1:844116-844626 GCF_000296735.1 Chrysochloris asiatica
AAAAAGCCCACAAAAGCTGAGGAGAAAGTCTGCTTACCTCCTCCACATCCTTCAAGGCTTGACTTAGATGTCATTGCCTCCAGGTAACCATGGCAATCCCTCAAATCCACAGTGGATGGTCATCTTGTGAGCCCCCCAGCACCATGCACATTTCCAATCACACCACTCAAAGTATGTAA
Source organism: Chrysochloris asiatica (assembly GCF_000296735.1). Taxonomy (NCBI): domain Eukaryota; kingdom Metazoa; phylum Chordata; class Mammalia; order Afrosoricida; family Chrysochloridae; genus Chrysochloris; species Chrysochloris asiatica. The sequence continues at coordinate 844,296 of NW_006408904.1, forward strand.
CTGTAATTGGATATTTTCTGAGGCTAGGGGCCATGGCCAGTGTTACTTATCTTTGTAACTCCTATCTCTAGCACAGAATCTGGTATGAAATATGCATTCATCGATATTTCGGAATGACTTGTGAATAAGATGTCATCCTTACCTTCAAGAGGTTCATAACTTGATGGGGTGTTGGATACATAACCAGGTAATTGCTCTGTTTCCTGTCAAAACCTGTGGTGTCATATAGGGAGCATGCAGGGGTACAGAGTAGATGTGCCAGCTGCACCTCTAACCACAAACACACAGTGATAGTTTATGGTGAATAACTGCTTTTGTGGAAATCTTGGTC
>NW_006408904.1:845311-852319 GCF_000296735.1 Chrysochloris asiatica
AGTGCCTTTAGAAAGACATCATTCTTGGCAAAGTGGAGGGTCAGTGAAAAAGAGGAAGACCCCCAACAAGATGGATTGGAACAGTGGCAGCAACAATGGGCTCAAGTGTAGAAATGATTGTGAAGGTGGCAAAAGACCAGAAAGTGTTTCATTCTGTTGTGCATAAGGTCGCTATGAGTCAGTACAAACTCAATGGCACTAACATCAACACAACAAATCTCCCTAGTCTGTTATACAGTATGGAAGCTCTGCTGAAACATGTTTAGCATCGCAGCAACCTCCAGAGCATTACTGACAAACAGACAGTGGCTGCCTGTGAGGTGCATTGGTTGGGCCTCCTACATAGAAGGTCTATGTCTGAAGCAGCAATGTCCCTGCAGCTCAAAAATGACCAAGGTACCTAGGTCAATCGCTATAATATTTATTCTTAGGCAAAACCTCTTTCCTTCTTCCACATAAGCTTGTTGCAGTCACTCACAGACTAAAAACGTGTAAGACTACGTCAGGTAATATGAGACACAGCATGAAACATATCCATTCATTTAGACTGAGGTTATTAAAGGTTTGTTGTTCTAGATTTAAGATCAATTATGCATTTTACTCTCAGCTCAAGCTCAAACTCTTTACTACTTAGTGTGGATGGGAGGCAAATATTTTGGCATCTGGCTCTAACATCTTTTGCCCTAGCTTTCCAGGAATCCCTCTCCTGGGGAATCCCTTTTCCCTTGGTCCATTTGGCAACTGTGCACTCCCCTTCTGACTCCCTGGAAACTGTCTCTCAACAGACTGCCTTGTTAGGACGCAGCCTAAAATGCGGAACTTGAGAGGTTAGTTCTGAAAAATCATTTAGTGAGGACAGGCTGCTTCTATCATATAAGAAGCTTCTCTTAAGTTGTTGTTGTTAAATGCCATCAAGTTTGTTCTGATTCATAGAGACCCTATGCACAACAGAATGCAACACGGCCAGGTCTTTCACCGTATTCTCAATTATTATATTTGAGTCCATCGCTGCTGTCAATGTGTCAATCCATCTAGTTGAGGGTCTTCTCATTTTTGTTGGAACCCCCCCCCCCTTTACCAAGCATGATGTCCTTCTCCAGAGATTAGTCCTTCCTGACAATATGTTCAAAATATAAGAGATGAAGTCACACCATTGTTGCTTCTAAGGAGCAATCTGGCTGTATTTCTTCCAAAACAGAATTATTTATTCTTCAGGCAGTCCATGATAGTTCAAGTATTCTTCACCAACACCACAATTCAGGTGCTAAAATCATCTCCAGTCATCAAAGTGACATCTTGGCTCATTTAACACTTTAAAGAGTTCTTTTGCAGCAGATTTGCTTAATTTAATATGCTGTTTGATTTCTTGACTGCTGCTTTCGTGAGTGTTGACTATAGATACAAGTAAAATGAAATCTTTCACAACTTCAGGCTTTTCTTAGTTTATCATGATGCCTTGGGTAGCTAAGACCAATTTTGGAAGATTCTGGCAAAATTCTTTGTAATTTATTGATTGGTTTAATGGATAGAATCATCAACAAACAAGTGATGGAAGGAACATTCACCCTCTCTTTCAGTGTTAATTAAAATAATAGCTGCTTTTATTTAAATATTAAATTTCTGATACTCAATTTTTTTGTGGAAAGAATCTAAACTACTTAAGACAAGGTTTTTATAAAACTCTCTAACAAATGTTTAGACCATATCCTAAACGCATCATAGTATTACTTTCAATGATGCACTCCAAAGAAAATTCTAAGGAAAATTTAGAAAACAGTAAAAGATAACTGGTTTAAAATATTTAATGAATGTTACGCTACAAATGTCAAAAGCTGGAATTTGTAGTTTGAAATATGTGGGGGAAATATCTACATTATTGTTATTGTTAAGTCGAGTTGGTTCTGATTCACAGTAACCCTGTATAGGGTTTCCGAGGAGAAATAGACTAAATATGTATGACCACACCTACAGTTTATTAGATGTAAGCACTAGTAAGCTAACCTTGATGGGGGACCGTATCCCAGAGGTGCTTCACCTTGAGACCTCTGTGTATTGTGTCTTTCATTGTGAATTCTCTAATACCCAAAGGATTGTGGGTTACCAGCTAAGTTGTTGACTGCAAGGTCAGCAGTTCGAATCTACCAGCTGCTCTGCAGAAGACAGATGAGGCTTTTGGCTCCTGTAAAGATTTATAGCCTCAGAAAACCTATACAGAATCATTTTGAGTAGGAACTGACTCCATGGCACATCATGACCACCACCTAATAGCAAGGGTGTAGTTGGAAGAAAATACACTTCAAAGATAGACTGGGGTTGAATTCAAGTGTGTCCCTCTTAACTTACATGACTTTGAATCACATGCTTGTATCTGGTCAATATTATCAGACACACAATCACTCACATACTCTGTTTTTCTCACACACACTCATTCACTCACTCAAATACCACAGTCTTACATTTCTATCCGGTGTGAGAAAACCAGGAGCCAGTCACTCTGCGGGTACTAAGGATATAAAGAGGGATGTGCTAGACATGATGCCTGCCGCAAAGCTTTTAGTTTAGTCAAATATGTCATTTAATTTCTTAATGCCTTCCTTTGTCAAATGAGAACAATAATACTGATTTCTAAGTTTTGGTCACATCTGCTTTGGACAATTAATGCAGCAGATAGTCTTGTGCGAATTTTTGTTTAACTTTTGATTCTTGTTTTTCATACATGTTCATTATGCTACAAATTCCAGTATTTCATATTTATGAAAAAAATTATAAATGAACCATGATTTGTTCTCATAATTTATCTGGAAGGGAGGTGGCCAACTGAAATTTTGTTTCTATTTCAAATGCTTTGCTTATACGGGCCCTCTATATAAGTTTGATGCTTTGTTTTTGCTTGATGTCTAACACTGTATTGTACTATTTAAAAATGTTTCAAAACTCTTATTTTCTGATTCTGAATATGTGTGTGTGTATGAATGTATGAGTGTGTGTGTGAATATGTGTATGTGTGAGCATATGTGTGTACCTGTATGTGATGATGACATGTGTGGACATGTGTGTACACACGTGTAGTTTATGTCCACATGAGTGGGTGTGTTTGTGCGTACATGCATGCATGTGTATGAATTGTGTGAGTATGTACAGGCATGTGAATGAGTGCGCATGTGTAGGAATGTGTGAGGGTGCATGCTTTTGTATGTCTGAAGGCACCTGTGGTGTTCCTCTCACAAGGTAGTCTATGAAGACCAACCATCTGCTCACGAGAGCAGAAAGACCTGGAATTGAAGTAAAATCCAGAGGGTAGTCAGTCAACTTGTTCCTTAGTAAATCTCCAGATGTGCATGTCTTTCCCCTCCAAATTAGGTTTTAAGTAAGGAATCAAATTAAATAAGAGGGAAACTAGAGGAGGAAGTGGCCTGAGAAAAGAATGGAGAAATATCCCGGAAAACAAACCAACATGGATCAAAAATAATTGAGAAGCTAAACCTTATCTGATGAAATTTAGATAGAACAAAAACTCACTGAGTTTATCTGCTTCCCAGAGGATGACATGGAGCTCAGGCTCTTCTAAGAAACCAACAAGGATCAGGCAATGCTGGTAAAACTTCGTTGCCTCTCCAACTGTACAGACAGAGATTTCTAATCTAAAAGGCGACGTCTCCATCTTGTGGTCAAACACAAAACAAAACTGTAGTTCCTCTGGAGCAAAATCAAAATAAAATCTGTAAGGCAAAGCAAATAGCTTCAAAAGGCCACCTCTTTCTGTGCCCTTGCCTTTTCCCCTCATGCACAATCCTTCCCTGCTCCTTCAAAGACCTATTGCTCCTTGCTCTCTGCCCTGCCATCCGTCCCAACCACCAAGCTGGCTAAATATCAGCCATTTGTGTCTCCTTTCCGCTATATGTTTTCCCTTATAAAAGCACCATTACCAAATTACAACAAGCCTTTAGGAAACAGAGAAATGAAAAGGAAGGCCAAATTCAGAGGCTATCAGATGTCTGATTTCTGTACTTCTCATTATCAAAACTGTGGGAGTTGACTTTTGTCTAAAGGAGGCAGGGTTGCTGAGAATATAAGCAATCAACTTGAAGAGAGAATATTCAAACTTCACCTATTTGTCAATATGAATACAGCTTCAGAGTTGACCCCAGGCTGAAGGTTTGCACAGGTGGAGGTAGCAGCCTTAATAAGGAAGCATGACTCTTCAGGTAAGTGGTGCTCTGCAAGAACCTGCTGATCTGCTTAGCTGGTGACATGTTTTCAGTTGCCTGAAACAAGATGGATTGGCCAGGTGACATCATTGATGGACTCAAGTGTGGCAGTGGTAGTGAGGTTGGCCCAGGATCAGACATTGTTTCGTTCTGCTGTGCATGGGGTTGCTATTAGTCGGTTCCAACTCGATGGCTCCTGACAACAACAACAACAACATTCAGGTTTAAGGAGAATTACTGACAACTTCCCTGGCAGAATCAAGTGAAGCCTAATACTACAAGAGGGCCCTTAGATTTGATCATGGACATGAGGTATGGGAATGTACACTAGCACTAGACATGTCACCATTAATAATGACTTGGAAAGGAATCCTGGTGTGCTGCTGTGGGCTAATGCACTGGACCACAAGGTTGATTTGAACTGCGAGGCCGGCAGCTCACATTCACAGGGTCACTATGAGTTGAAACCAACTTGATGGCACTTAACAACAACAACAGCAACTTTATGACTAGGTATTACTATCTCTATCATACATATAAGAAAATGAAAACTTCAAGAGCATGACTGTCCTAGTTAGACTCTGGTTAAATTTGGAACTCAAGCAATCTGTCGAACTCCAAATTCAGTCTCTCTAAAGGAGCTCTAAGGAATCTTGGTGTGACGCAGTGGGTTAATGCACCAGACTGCAAAGCCAATTGAACTGCAAGGTTGGCAGTTCAAGCTCACCAGCTCCTCGGAAACCCTATACAGGGTCGCTATGGGTCAGAACTGACTCAATAGCACTTCACAACAACAACAACAAAGGAACTTTGGTAGCGTAGTGGTTACAAATCGGGCTGTGAACTGCAAGGTCAACAGTTCAAAACTACCAGCTGTTCCATGGGAGAAAGATGAGGGTTTCTGCTCCTATAAAGATTTACAGTCTCGGAAACCTTGTACAGGGTCACTATAAGTCAGAACAAACTCCACAGCACATAACCACCACCACCAATATGCCTGGTGTGCTGGTGTGGTGCTGTGGGCTAATGCATCAGACTGCAAAGACATTTGAACTGCAAGGTTGGTGGTTCAAGTTCACCAGCTGCTCCTCAGAAACCCTATCCAGGGTTGCTATGGGTCAGATTCTGACTCAATGGCACTCAACAACAACCAATATGCCTAAGTTTTAGGCTGGCTTTTCTAGAGAAGCAAAACCAGTGAAACTAGATATATATGGAGTCTTGGATGTAATGTGAGTTAATGCACTGGACTGCAAGGTCGGCAGTTCAAGTTCACCAGCCACTTTTTGGAAATCCTTTGCAGGATCACTATAAGTTGAAACAAACTCCATGACACTTAAAAACAGCAAATATATATATTTAAAAAGAGAGAGTCCTGGTATGGTGCTGCAAGATAATGCACTAGACCATAAGGTCAGTTTGAACTGCAAGGTTGGCGTTTCAAACCCACCAGCTGCTTCTTGGAAACCCTATGAGTCAGAACTGATTATATATTTAAGATTGTATCAAGGAGATGGCTCATAATCGTAGAGGTTGAAAGTCCCAAGTCCAGATCCAGTGGGAAAGAGAGCGAGTCTTTCCTGCATGTTCATTATATTGGGAGAAGACCACACCCCCAAGAAAACATCCTTTCGATTGATTGGTTGCTCATAGATAATCATCATAGAGTTAACTACCAGCTGCCAAATCACTGGGATCTTGGCCCAGTCAAGCTGACTCAGAACCTTAACCATCACACCTGCTATTTTTTTCTAAAACCACTGAAAGAAAGTATAAAGGCATGGAAAGATGTTCATGATATTTGAAAGCAAACAAATTACAAAACAGTGTTATAGAATTGTATTAAAAAGGTGTGTATATGTGAGTGTGTACATGTGTGCTTACAGTGTAGAAGCATGAAAGTAGAACGAAGCAGTTAGAGCCAGAGCTCTGGGTTCAAATTCTGGCGTACCCATTTCCTAGTGGTGTGAGCAGTTTAACGTCTCTGTCCTTCAAGAATAACCAGTGTGAGATTAACTGGTAAGCAAGGTAAACATAGGTTTACTTGTGCTTACTTACTAATCTGTAGTGAACAATTTCAGATTTTTTTTTTTTAACACATCAGAGATTCTGCTTCTAGGTATGTCTGTGTCTCTCTCCCAACCCTACAGCACCATCCCACAGAATCAAAGTCTCTTTTCTAATGTATAATCCCTGACAGGAACAGAATACCCAGTAGCAATGTAAACACAGACTGACTCATCTATATTGAATGATTTCACAAACATGTAAAGCTAAGCAAAATCTAAACAAAAACATTATGGATCACAAAAGTCTTATCCACAACCAAGCATGAGGACGGTGAAGGACTCAGCAGCCTTCTGTCTTGTTGCACATGGGATCACAGTGAGTTAGGAGCTAGCTGATTCCCACATCTCACAGCATCTGTACGGAAACTTTTCAACTATGATCGCAAGATGGCATGGGATGGGAACTTTGATGTCTTCTTTTAAAAAACTGTATTTTCAAAGTGAATGTATACTTATTATAATTTGTTATATTTATTTTAAAAAGGGGAGGAAATTTTAAGAATACAGGTACAGCAAGACAGTTGGAAGGGAAGTAGTAAATTAAAAGTTGGCCATGATAGGTGCTGCTGGTAGAAGACTCATTAATAACCTGGGGTATGCAGCAGATGATACTACCTTGTTTGCTGAAAGTGTGGAGGAGTTGGAGTACTTATTGGTGAGGATCAAAGATTACAACCTTCAGCATGGATTATATTTTATACCCCCACTGATTCCTCTGTTGTTGTTAGGTG
>NW_006408904.1:852929-855200 GCF_000296735.1 Chrysochloris asiatica
CTTTCTTTCTTTTTCCTTTCTTTCCTAGTAGAGTTTTGCAGTTTTCTTTGTATAGGTCTTTTGTGTCACATTTACTCCTAAGTACTTTTTCTTTAAGATGACTATTATAAATTGTACTGTTTTCCTGACTTCCGTTTCAGAGCTCTCTTTATTAGTGTAAATATATCTGACTGGTTTTATATGTTGATGTTGTACCCTGCCATTTTGCTGAATTCTTCCTTGAGTTCCAATTATTTTATTGCTGATTCTTTGGAATATTTATGTATAGGTTTATATCATCAGCAAATAGTGAGAGTTTTGCTTTGCCAGTTTGTTGTTGTTAAGTACCATGAAGTCAGTTCTGGCTCACAGGGACTCTGTATGGGCTTTCCAAGGAGTGACTGGTGGGTTTGAACAGCCGAACTTGAGGTTCATTGCCTTTCCTACAGCATCACACTAGGATTCCTTTAATTTCCTTTTGGAAATTAAAAATTGGATGCCTTTAATTTCCTTTTCTTATCTTAGACCTCTGGCTATGATTTCTAGCAAAACATTGAATATTGTTGCTGTTGTTAAGTGCAATCAAGTTGGTGCTGATTAATAGTGACCATGTATATTTTCTGAGGAGTGGCTGATGAGTTTCAACCAACAACCTTAGAGTTTAATGCATTATCTTACGGAGCCACACCAGAACTCCACTATTGAATAGTAATGGTGACAAAGGGCATCCTTGTCTGGTTCCTGTTCACAGAGGGGATGCTTTCAGTTTCTCTCCAGTGAGGGTAATATTGACTATTGCTTTTGAATATATGCCCTTAATTATCAAAGACAGAATTGTACTTCAATACAGATCTTGAAAAGTTCTTTTTAACAATGAAAGCAATGCCATCTCTTCAATTTGTCATTCCCAACATATGATCATGTTAGTATCTATATCTAAATTTAGTTGTTTATATATATAAAAAAAAACTATAATACAATTATCACACCTATAAAATTAAAAATAATTCTTTAATATCATGAAACATCCTATTAGTATTAACAATTCTATAATTGTCTTATAAAATTTCTTGCAGTTGTTTGTTTTGAATTGAAATGCATTGTGAATCATTGGTATGTCTCTTAAATCTCTCTCTCTCTCTTTTTTAAGTTTTTATTGTGAATTATGTGGGTTTACATGGGAGAACATCAGCTTCACATACATGCTATCGTATTTTGTTTCATTGCAATGATTACAATCCCCTCCATACATCATCAAATAACCAAAGGATACATCCACAGGCCTGGCCCCAGGCTGTCAGTACACAGCCACTCTTCCTCCCAGAGTCCTGTGTCCCCAGCCACTCTATCTGTCCACGTCATCATCTCTGTCTCCATGACTGGCTTCATTGCCTCCCTGGGTAGATTCACACTCTCTGCTCTTCTCACTTGATGGTCCCAGGAACCTCTGCTCCTGGGCTGCAAAATCAATCACTACCCTCCTTTTGTCAAAAAACATCTACCTCTCTACATTTTTGACCCTCACACTCAGAACTGATAGCAGTTATTCACTTGTATCACAAGAGTCTTATCTTCATTCCTTTCACCAGCCCTGTCCTAACAGATCGGAAATCATTCAGTGGAGGTTCTACCTACCCCTGCCCCATCTGGAACTAGGCTCCCTCTTGAAAGCTTGTAAGCCAGTCACTCACTGCTTGCCTTTATAGGCCACCCTCTCCCCCCATCCCCATTTTGGGTAACCAATGTCTAAGTATCCCATGCTTGTCAACCCTGTGTACAGAGGGGTTGGGAGTGATCCTTGCTGTAAAGATGTGTTCCCTTTTTTGAGCTACTACATCCATACGTATAGGTAAAGTTCATCAGATTGTAATGAGTTACTTTTTTTAAAATTTCCCTCTTCTTTCTTCTTCTAGTCAAGTTCTGAGCATCCAGCTATCAAAGCCAGGTCAAGTGGGTACTGTCTGCAAGTATGGGTGTTCTTGTGCATCTCCCTCACTTCATATCAGCTGGATGCTTCATTCTCCACTCTAGTCCTCTGTGGCCATGTCACTGCCTCTGGCCCCATGAGTTCCCAGGTCTTGCTATAACTGCTGGCCATCCAGGTCTCCTCCTGGGTTCACAGGAGTCTATTGAATGTGGTCAGATTTAGATCCCAACTTCATTGCTGGTTTTTCCCCTTTTTGCCCTTATCAGTGACCAACGTGGTCACCAGCCAGACCACATGTCTGCTTGTGTATTCCCATTGAGTCTGAGTCTTTGAAGGGAATTTGCTTTGAGGGGACCCGACCACTT
>NW_006408904.1:860079-866381 GCF_000296735.1 Chrysochloris asiatica
CATTTTGGTAATTCTGTTTCTATTAAGGTAGCTTTCCTGCCCATCCCCTTTACCTTCTCATATTTACTTTAGGGCATATGTTGATCATTTGATCTCATATAAATGGTTATTTAAAAGAGTATTTTCTCAGTGGTGATAATATTTATTTTATGAGCCTTTCTATTAATGTATGCCATTAATTGATTGAATAAAAATTGAAATCTTTCCACAAACTGATGTGGCACTTGAGGCACTCACTCATTTATGCCAAGAAATTTGTAACACAGCTACGTGGCCAACTGATTGGAAGACACACATATTTGTGCCCATTCTAACAAGAAGTAACCCAATGGAATGCAGAAATCATCAGACAATATCATCAATACAGCATGCAAATAAAATTTTGCTAAAGATAATTCAAAAATGGCTGCAACAGTACATCAACAGAGAACTGCCAGAGGTCCAACCTGGATTCAGACAAGAACAAGGAATGAGTGATATCATTGCTGATGTCAGATGGATCTTGGTTGAATACAGAGAAATCCGGAAAGATGTTTACTTGTGCTTTATTGACTATGAAAAGGTTTTTGATTGTGTGGATCATAACAAGCAATGGATAATGTTGTGAAGAATGGATATTCAAGAATACTTACTTGTGCTTATGAGGAACCTACAGCTAGACAAAGAGGCATCATTTGAACAGAACAAGGGGACAATGAGTGATTTAAGATCAGAAAAAGTATGCACCAGGTTTTTCTTTCACCATAGTTATTCAGTCTGCATGCTGAGCAAATAATCTGGGAAATTGAATTATATGAAGTAGAACATGACATCAAGATTGAAGACAGTCTTATTAACAATCTGTGATATGCAGATGATACAACCTTGTTTGCTGAGAGTGAAGAGGACTTAAACTAAATATTTCAAAAACCACAGCCTTCACTATAGGTTGCACCTCACTGTAAAGAAAACAAAAATCCTCACCACTAGACCAATGATTAACATCATGATAAATGGAGAATAGTTTGAAGTTATCAAAGACCTAATTTTGCTTGGATATGCTACCAAAACTTTTGGCGGCAGCAATCAAGAAATCAAATGACATATTGCATTAGGCAAATCTGCCACACAAGAAATTTTTGAAGTGTTAAAGTGCAAAGATGTCACTTAGAGTAGTAAAGTACACTTGACCCAAGACATAATATTTTCAATTGCCTCATATGAGTGTGAAAGTGAGATAATTAATAAAGAAGACTGTAGAATAATTGATGTTTCTGAGTTATGATGTTAGAGAAAAAAAAATTTTAAATACCATGGACTGCCAGAAGAACAAACAAATCTGTGTTGGAAGAAGTACAACCATAATGCTCCTTAGAAGTCAAGATGGTGAGAACAAACAAATCTGTGTTGGGAGAAGTACAACCAGAATGCTCATTTGAAGCCAAGCTAGTGAGATTTTGTCTCTCAGACATATCATCAGGAGGGACCAGTCCCTGGAGAAGTACATCATGCTTGGTAAAGTAGAGGGTCAGCGAAAAATAGGAAGACCCTCAACAAAATGGGCACAGTGGCAGTAGCAATGGGCTCAAGCATAACAACAATTGTGAGGATGGCACAGGACCAGGTAGTGTTTCGTTCTGTTGTGTATAGGGTCTCTATGAGTCAGAACTGACTTGACAGCACTAAACAGCAACATGTATTAATGCCCCCACTCATCTATCAGTTTGTTGTACTGTGGTGGCTTGAGTGTTGCTATGATGCTGGAAGCTATGCCACTAGTATTTCAAACACCAGCAGGATCACCCATGGTAGAAAGGTTTCTGCTGAGCTTCCAGACTAAGCCAGACTAGGAAAAAGGAGAAGCTGACCATTCTGGAAACCTTTATGAATAGCAGTGAAACACTGATAATAGTGACAAAGATGAGTACCTCATGTTGGGTATTCAAAACATGATTGGGGTAGAGCTGACTCCTCAAAATAGAGTTGGCCTTAATGATGGGGATGGAGTTAAGCTTTCTGGACCATTATTTGCTGATGGGACGTAGCTCAAAATGAGAAGAAACAGCTGCAAACAACCATTAATAATCAGAACATGGAATGTATGAAGCATAAAACTAAGGAAATTGGAAGTTATGAAAAATGAAATGGAATTAAAAAAAGATTAATATCCTAGGCATTAGTGAGCAGAAGTTAACTGTCATTGGCCATTTTGAATCAGACAATCCTATGGTTTACTATGCGGGTAATGACAAATTGAAGAGAATGGCATCACAATCATGGTAAAGAAGAAAATTTCAAGATCTATCTTCAAGTACAATGCTGTCTATGGTAGGATAATATCCATATGCCTGTAAGGAAGACCAGTTACTACTACTGTTACACTCCAAATTTACACTCCAACCACTAAAACCAATGATGATGAAACTCAAGAAATTTACCAGTTTCTTAACTATGAAATTGATCAAACATGTAATCAAGATGAATTGATAATTACTGATTATTGGAATGCAAAAGTTGGAAACAAAGAAGAAGGATCTATAGTTGGAAAATAAATATGGTCTTGGTGATAGAAACTATGCTGGAGATTGCTTGATAGGATTTTGCAAGACTAGTGATTTTTTATTTTTTTAAGTTTTTATTGTGAATTGAGTGAAAGTTTACAGGGTAGATCATCAGTTTTACATTCAACAAATCATATACTTTGTTTCATTACAATGATTATAATCCCTTACATATACCATCAGTTAACAGCATTTCTCTCTATTCATTTTAGCTCTTTTTTAAACACTCAGGCATACATAATAATTTACACCACCAAAGAGCACATTCTGTAAATCTGCTTCCTGGCCACCAGCTCTCAGTCCCTCTCTTTCGATGAGTCTAGAGTCTTCAGCTGCTCCCTCTCTCCATGTCCCCATCTCTGCCTCCATCTCTGGTGTCACGACTTCTCTGGATAAGGTCTCACATTCCTCTTTTCCCGTGATGGACCTAGGGTCCTCTGTTCCTGCACTGTAAGATTAAATACTCCCCTGTTTTTGTTACAAAACTTCTTCCTTTACAACTGTCATGATTACAATTAGTCATGATAACAATTACTCACTATTGAATCATTAGACTCTTATCCCCATCTCTTTAGCATCAGCCTTACACTCATCCTATAGTATTTCATTTCATTGCAATGATAACAGTCCCCTCCATGCATCATCATATAACCCCAAAGGGTACACCACACAGCCCCACTCAGCCCCGGCTGCCAGCACATAGCCCTTCTCCTGCCCAGAGTCTAGTGTCCCCAGCTGCTCTATCTGTCCACATCATTTTCTCTGTCTCCATCCCTGGCATCACTGCCTCTCTGGGTAGGGTCCCACTCTCTGTTCTTATCACTTGATGGTCCCAGGGACCTCTGCTCCTGGGCTGCAAAATCAATCACTCTCCTCCTTTTGTCAAAAAAAAATCTACCTCTATATTTCCTAGCCTCACAGTCAGACTTGATGGCAATTATTTACTATTGTACCACAAGAGTCTTATCCCCATTTCCTTTTTCCAGCCCAGTCCCAACAGATTGGAAATCATTCAGTGGTGATTTTACCTTCCCCCGCCCCGTCTGGAACTAGGCTCTCTCTTGAAAGCTTGTAAGCCAATCATTTTATAGGCCTCTTGAAAGCTTGTAAGCCAGTCACTTTATAGCACCCCTCCCCCCCGCCACATTTTGGGAAGCCAATGTCTATGTTGCCCACTCCTGTCAACCCTGTGTACTGAGGGGTGGGAGTGATCCTTGTTGTAAAGATGTGTTCCCTTTTTTGAGCTATTACATCCATAAATATAGGTAAAATTCATCAAATTATAGCAGGTTACTCTTTTTATTTTTTTCTCCCCTCTTCTTTATTCTTCTAGTCAAGTTCTGATCATCTAGCCTTCGAAGCCAGGACAAGTGGGTACTATCTGCAAGTATGGGTGTTCTTGTGCTTTCTCCCTCACTTCATGTCAGCTGGATGCTTTACTCTCCACTCTAGTCCTCTGTGATTATGTCACTGCCTCTGGGCCCAGTAGTTCCCAGGTCTTACCATACTGCTGGCCATCCAGGTCTCCACCTGGGTTCACAGGGGTCTATTGAATGTGGTCAGGCTTAGCTTGCAACTTCATTGCTGTTTCCCCCCCTCTTCCCTTATCAGTGAAGACTAATGATTTATTCAATACAAATACTTTTTTTTTTTTCAACAACACAAAAGATGACTAAACACCTGGACCTCACCCGATGTTATACACAGGAAGTGAGTTGGCTACATATGTGGAAAGAGATGGTGGAGAAACTCAAAATCATTAGCTAAAACAAGACCACCAATTGCTCAAATACAAGTTCAGGCTGAATCAGATGAAAATTAAAACAAGTCCATGAGAACCAGAATATGAATTTGTGTATGTCCCACCTGAATTTAGAGACCATCTTAAGATCACCATTGATGCATTATACACTACTAACAGGAAACCAGAAAAGTTGTGGGATGACATCAAGAACATCATACATGAAGAAAACAAAAGGTCTTTAAAAAGATAGGAAAGAAATAAAAGACCAAAGTGGATGTCAGAAGAGACTCTGAACTTTGCTCTCTGGCATAGAGATGTTACAGCAAACGAAAGAAATGAGGAGATAAAAGAGTTGAAAGGGTAGCTCAAGAAGGCAAAGTGAAGTATTATAATGACATTTGCAAAGACCTGGAGTTAGAAAACAAAAATGGAAGAACATGCTAAGCATTTCTCAAGCTGAAAGAACTGAAGAAAAAATTTAAGCTTCAACTTGAAATGTTTAGAGATTATATGAACAAAATATTGAATGACAGTGGAAACATTAAAAGAAGATAAATAAATAGAATCACTGTACCAAAAAGAAGGAGTTGATTTTCAAGAGATACCATACAATCAAGAATTGGTGGTATTGAAGGAAGAAGTTCAAGCTGCAATGAAGTTATTGGTGAAAAACAAGGTTCTAGGAATTAATGGAATACGAAATGAAGTGTTTCAACAAACTGATTCAACACTAGAGGCACTCATTCGTCTATGTGAAGAGGTATGAAAGCCCTGACTAACCAAATGGAAGAGATCTGTATTTGTGCCCATTGCAAAGAAAGGGGACCCAACAGAATGCAGATATAATCAAACAATAACTTTAGTATTACATGTAAGTAAAATTTTGCTAAAGATAAAAAAAAAAGTACAACAGTACATTGGCAGGTAGTTGCCAAAAATTCAAGTCAGATTCAGAAAAGGACCTGGAACTAGGGATATCAGTGATGACATTACATTGATCTTGACTAAAGCATAGAATACCAGTAAAAGGTTTACTTTTGTTTTATTGACTATGTAAAAGCATTCAAATATGTGGATCATAATAAACGATGGAAAATATTGTGAAGAATGGGTATTCCAGAACACTTAATCATGCTCATGAGGAACCTGTACATGGACCAAGAGGCAGTTATTTGAACTGAACAAAGGAACACTGAATAGTTTAAGATCAGGAAAGGTGTGTGTCACAGTTATATCCTTTCAGCATTCTTATGCAATCTGTATGTTGAACCAATAGTTTGAGAAGCTGGATTATCTAAAGAAATACTGGAGGAAGAGTTATTGACAGGTAACCTGCAAGATGCAGATAACACAGCTTCATTTTCTGGAAGCCAAGATGACTAGAAGTACTTAACTGATGACAATCAAAGTCTACACCCTTCAGTATGAATTGCACTTCAATGTAAAGAAAATGCAAATCCTCACAACTGGACCAATACATAACATCATGATAAATGGATAAAAGATCGAAGTTGTCAGAGACTTCATTTTTTTTGGATCCATAATCAATGTTCATGGAAGCAGCAGTCAAGAAATCAAATGACAGATTGCATTAGACAAATCTGCTGCATAAGTCCTCTATAAAATGTTCAAAAACAAAGATGTCCGCTTGAGTATTAAAGTGCTCAAGCCCTGGTATTTTCAATAACCTCATGTGTATGTGAAAGTTGGACAATGAATAATGAAGATCATATAAGAATCAGTGCATTTGAATTAGGGTTGGCAATGAATATCAATTATGGGCTGCCAGAAGTGGGGAAAAAAGCCTGTCTTTGAAGAAACACAACCCGAGTACTCCTTAGAAATCAAGAAGTGAGAATCTGTCTCTTGTACTTTCGACATATTATCAGGAAGACCAGTCCCTAGAGAAGGATATCATGTTTAGTAAATGGAGGGTCAGTGAGAAAGCAGAAGACCCCCAACAAGATGGATTGACAAAGTGGCAACAACAATGGGTTCAAATGTAACATCAAATGTGA
>NW_006408904.1:867226-871555 GCF_000296735.1 Chrysochloris asiatica
CCTATATAGGGTCACTATGAGTCAGAACTGATTCTATAGCACATAACTACCACCACCACTTAGAATAAATAGCCAGAAGTAATTCAAATGCAGCCATGGCTAATCAAAGTGATTAGGGAATGTCTTAGGCTGGATTCTCCAGAAAAGCAAAACCAGTGAAGTTTTACACACAAACACATTTTTATATATTTACATGTGTATTTACATATGCAAATATATAAGGAGCCGTGATAATGTAGTGGACTATGAGCTGAGCTGCCAACCACCAGGTTAACAGTTTGATTGCTCCACAGGAGAAAAATGAGGTTATTTCTAGGAGTTCTGGTGTGACGCTTTGGGCTAATGCATCAGACTGCAAAGTCATTTGAACTGCTAGGTTGGTGGTTCAAGCTCACCACTTGTTCCTTGGAAACCCTATATGGGTCGGAATCAACGTGATGGCACTTAACAACAACAACAAGGTCTTACAGCCTCAGAAACTCTACACAGGGTCACTATAAGTCAGAACTGATTCGATGGACGGCACACAATCACCACCACTACAGGCTGCAAACCGCAAGGTCAGCAGTTAGAAACTACCAGCTGTTCCGCAGGAGAAAGATGAGGCTTTCTGCTCCTGTAAAGATTTACAGCCTCAGAAACCCTGCACAGGGTCACTATGAGTCGAAGCGACTCCATGGTACATAACAACAACACAACAACAACCATAAAATATTCATGTATAGCGAGTTACATAGAGAGAGGAGGGGTGGATTCCTGTGTGGTGCTGTAGGATAAGCACTGGACTATGAACTACAGGGTTGGCAATTCAAGCCCACCAGCTGCTCCTACGAAACCCTGTACAGGGTTGTTATGAGTTAGAACTGACTCAATGGCACTTAGCAACTAAGAGCGCAAGACTGCAAAGCCATTTGAACTGCAAGGTCGGTGGTTTAAGCTCATCAGCTTTTCCTCAAAAACCTTATAAGGTCGCTATGGATCAGAACCAAGACTTGTCTGTCAGTTTGTCATACTGTGGTGGCTTGTGAGTTGCTGTGATTCTGGAAGCTATGCCACAAGTATTTTAGATATCAGCAGGGTACCCATGGTGGACAGGTTTCAGATTAGCTTCCAGATGAAGACAGACTAGGAAGAAGGAGTGATGAACTATTTCTGAATAATTAGTCACTGAAAATCTTATGAATAACAGAGAAACACTGTCAGATAATAGTGCCGGAAAATGAGCCCCTCAGGTTGGAAGGCACTCAAAATGCGATTGGGGAAGAGCTGCCTCCTCAAAGTAGAGTTGACTGTGATGATGTGAATGGAGGAAAGCCTGTAAAACCATTTGCTAATGGTGCACAACTGAAAATGAAGAGAAATAACTGTAAACATCTGTTACTAATTGGAACATGGAATGCCTGAAGTATGAATCTAGGAAAATTGGAAACTGTAAAAAAATTAAATGGAACCCATAAACATCAATATCTTAGTTATTAGTTAGCTGAAATGGACTGGCATTGGCCATTTTGAATCTGACAAACACATGGTTTATTATGCCAGGAATGACAAATTGAAGAGAAATAGTGTTGCATTCATCGTCAAAAAGAACATATCCAGATTAGTCATGAAGTACAACTCTGTCTGTAATAGGGTAATATTCATGTGCCTACAGGGAAGACCAGTTAATACCACTATTATTCAAATTTACACACCAACGACTACAGCCAGTGAGGATGAAATAGAAGAATTGTACCAACTTCTTCAATCTGAAACCAATCAAATATGCAATCAAGATGTATTGATTGTTACTGGTGATTGGAATGTAAAGGTTGGAAACAAACAGGAAAGAATCAGTAGTTGGAAAATATGGACTTGCTGATAGAAATGATGCTGGAGATAACATGATAGAATTCTGCAAACTTAATGATTTGTTCATTTCAAATACCTTCTTTAGTTCTTTAGACAGCATAAGAGACAATTATACACATGGATCTCACCAGATCGAATACACAGAAATCAAATTGATTACATCTGTGGAAAAAGACAATGGAATAGCTCCATATCATCAGTCAAAACAAGACCAGGGGCAGATTGTGTTCATATGCAAATTCAAACTGAAGCTGAGGAAAATGAAAACAAGTCCACGAGAGCCAAAATACACCTTGAATATACCTCACCTGAATTTAGAGATCCTCTGAAGAACAGATTTGATACATTAAATATTAAAGACTGAAGATCAGAAGAGTTGTTAGATGACATCAAAAACAGCATACATGAAGAGAGCAAAAAGTCATTAAGAAGACAAGAAAGAAGAAAAAGATCAAAATGGATGTCAGAAGAGATACTGAAACTTGCTTTCCAGTGTAGAGATGCTAAAGCAAATGGAAGAAATGCGAGGTACAAGAGCTGAACAGAAAAATTCAAAGGACAGCTTGAGAAGACAAAGTCAAATATTACAATGAAATGTGGAAAGATCTGGAGTCAGAAAACCAAAAAGGAAGAACAGCTCAGCATTTCTCAAGCTGGGGGAACTAAGGAAAAAATAAAAGCCTCGACTTTCATTATTGAAAGATTCTCTGGGCAAATTATTGAACAATGCAGAAAGCATCAAGAGAAGATGGAAGGAATACAGAGTCACTGTACCAAAAGGAAACGGTTGATGTTCATCCATTTCAAGAAATAGGATATAGCAAGAGCCAGTGATACTGAAGGAAGATGTCCAAGGAGCATTGAAGGAATTGGCAAAGAACAAGGCACCAGGAATTGATGGAATAAAAATTGAAATCTTTCAATTTTCAAAAGTGAGGCAGCACTGGAGGCACTCACTCATCTCTGCCAAGAAATTTGGAAGACAACTATCTGACCAACTGATTGGAAGAGATATGTATTTGTGCCTATTCCAAAGAGAGGTGACCCCACGGAATGCGGAAATCATTAGACAATCTCTTTGATACCACATGTGAGTACAGTTTTACTAAAGGTAATACAGAAATGGCTGTAAGCATATATTGACAGAGAACTTCCACAGGTTCAAGCCAGATTCAGAAGAGGACGTGAAACGAGGGATATCATTGCTGATGTCTGATGGATCTTGGCTAAAAGCAGAGAATATCAGAAAGATGTTTATCTGTACCTTATTGACTATGCAAAGACTTTCAGTTGTGTGGATCATGACAAGCTGTGGACAAAATTGAAAAATATGAGTATTCCTGAACAATTAATTGTGCTCCTGAGGAATCTGTACCTGGACCAAGAGGCAGTTGTTCAAGCAGAACATGGGAACACTGAATGGTTTAAAATGAAGAAAGGTGTATGACAAGGTTATATTTTTCACCATACTTATTCAGCCTGTATGCTGAGCAAATAATCTGAGGAGCTGGGTTATATGAAGAAAAACATGGCATCAGGATTGTAGGAAGACTCATTAACAATTTGCAATATGCAAATGATACAACGTTGCTTGCTGAAAGTAAAGAGGACTTAAATACTTACTGATGAAGATCAAAGACACTTAACAACAACAACAACAATATAAATATAAATATATAAAGGGAGACAGAGAGTCCTAGAATGCACTAGATTGCAAAGTCAGTTTGAACCATAAGATCAGTGGTTCAAACTCAAGCTGCTCCTTGGAAACCCTATAGTGGGTTGCTATGGGTCAGAACTGACTTGATGACACTTAACAACAATGTAGTATAGGTGTGTATTAAGGAACTGGCTCACACACTTGTAAAGGTGGGAGAATCCCAAATCAGGGTCAGATGAATGGAGATTGGCAGGTTAGATGGTAGGCAGGCAGGTCTGGTAGGTAAGAAGACAATTTGTCCCTCACTTCCAGGATCGGCAGGTAATACAGCAGGCCACTGGCTCAAATCCAAAGAATGAGAGGTTGGAGGACAAGCCAGATGCAAGATCCAGACCTAGTAGAGAACAAGCAAGCTTTGCTTGAATGTTAGAAGCAGGCCACACCCCATGAGGAAGCTTCCCTTCAGTTGATTGGCTGCTCATAGCAGACCTCATCATAGAGTTGATTGTATTATAGATCTCATCATGGGGGATAATTATGTTTCAGCTGTCAACCAACTGAGAATCTTGGACCAGTCGAGTTGACACAAAGCATTACCTATAAACAGAAATATAATGATTTTTTCTAATTTCAGTTTGGGGGCATGGGTCTGTCTACAGGTTGAGAAATGATTTCAGTAAAATAGAGAACATCAAGCAGTCTGGAGCTTGAAGAGAGCTGAAAATATCAGAGTCCTGGTGTGGTGCTGTCAGCTAATGCATCAGACTGCAAAGTCATTTGAACTGTAAGGTTGGGGGTTCAAGCTCACCAGCTGTTCC
>NW_006408904.1:871920-874149 GCF_000296735.1 Chrysochloris asiatica
CTCTAATGCCCTTCCTCCCCCTTGTTTGTGTCATGCAACCTCACCTCGGTGCATGCTATGCCCTCTTCCTCTAATGCCCTTCCTCCCCCTTGTTTCGAGCTCGGCAGACTCTGTTGCTTATCTATGCAAGCATTCATTTCTGTTTTCTTCCTTTCTAAATGATCCCTAGCTTATTTGAGGTTCAGGAGAGCAATACGCTCAGTGTTGGTGGAATCTTCACTCTTCCATCAGCCCCAGAAGAAGAACCACAGTTGGTCTAAACCAATCATGCTAATCCAGTGCTCCTTCAATAATAACTGGCCTAGAGTTGTGTAGTTATGCATAGTAGCAAGTTAGAAGATGTCTATTCTGTTGGAACAGTGTTCAGCTACATGTAGAGACATTTGATTACACTGACTTATCCAACACGGGTTAATGTTTCACTGAAACATGAAGGCATGAGAGTCAGTCACCTAGACTGATGTGGAGGTTCCATGAGGTGATCATTGTCCCAGGTCTCTTCAGTCTTTCTGCTTTGCCATCTTTAACTGTGGCTTCCTTTTTGATATGGTCCCTGCTGGGTCAATGAGTTAAGAATTGGGCTGTTAGCTGAAAGGTCAGCAGTTTGAAGCCAATAGTCACACTGCTGCAGAAAGAGAAGGCTGGTCTGCTTCTTTAAAGCATTACAGCCTCAGAAACCTTACAGAGAAGTTCTACTGCATCCCGTGGGGTTGCTATAAGTTGAATTGACTCAGTAACAGTGTGCTTGGGGTTCATTTCAGCTGTTGCTTCAAACTTGCATTGCCTCTAACCTCAAGTCTGGAGATAAGCACAAAGGTCTAAGGCTTATAACAAGGAATTAAAAGTTTCCTAGGGTGGTGGTTGCTTTTATGTATAAACTTGACTAGGCTATAGCGTCCAGCTATGAGGTCAAACACTAGTATAAATGTTGTTATGGAGTGTCTTTGAATGTGATTAGATCCGTTGGTTTTAAGTAATGTCAATTATCCTCCATAATGTGGGTGGACCTCAATCAGTTGAAGGTCTTAAGAGCAAAAAGATAGTTCTTTTCTAGAGAGAATTCTACCTCTTGCCTGAGCCTTTTATTCTTCTTCTTGTCTGACCTATAGATTTGGGGACATAAAGCTGATGGAGTCTCCAGCTTATTTCCTAACGTATAAATTTTAGATTTGCCAGCTCCTCACAATCATTTGGACTAATTGCTTAAAATAAATCTCTCTAGGTAGGTAGGTAGCTAGATAGATGGATAGATACATAGATAGAGATAGAGTTGTAAATATAGGTATCTTACTACATCTGTTTCTCTGAAGAACCTTGACTAAGACACTCCTTACTGGTCAGAGCTGTCATGTGGCCTCCTGTAGGGGAAAATTTGGGTGGGGGGGTGTATAGGGGAATGGGCAAACAGAAACTTTGTCTGCCTCTGGCCGGGAAGATGCTCTGATCACCTCTTGAAAATATATGTGCCTCTGGCATTCTTTACCATCCAGGTGAGTAAGAAGGAGCTTGAACAGACTGGCATTGGATTTGCCACCATCCTGGGTTTGAGCCAGATAAAATCCAGCAACATCACATTTATCAGTCCCACTGCCATGAAACCAATTATATCTGTTAGAGCCAGAAAGAAGAAATGACTTTCATCCCTTCTTTGCATTTTCTGGTCATATTATACTGATATTCTTTCTTTTTTTAAAAAAAAATGTTTTTTCCCCTTCCTGAAGATTCAGTGATTCTCAATCTTGACTGCCTGCTGTCATCCTGGGCAGTACGTCAATAAGCCCTAATACCTGGCTTGCGCACCAAGCCTTTGGGGATAGGACCCGGGTCTCGGTGTTTTCTGACACTCTCAGTGGTTTCGCTGTGCAACCAAGTTTGAGAATTCTTGCTCTGGAGTGTGATTGAAAATGCTGGCCACACATTGGAACCATCCAAGGGGCTTTTAAAAACATGCTGATGCCATGTCCCATCCTCTGGGGATTGGGGTTTAATTGGGTTGGGGTGGGGCCTGGGCCTGGATCCTTCTTAAAGCTCCCCAGGTGGTTCTAATGTTCAGCCAGGTTTGAGAAGCGCTGCACTGCACTGCAGCCACAAAATGAAGGGAGAGAGGATGGATATATATATATTTTCAGGGCAATAGCATTGCTAAAGTGCTGTCAGTTTCTATGTTTGTAGGAGCAGTTTAGAACTATGGATCTTAACCTAGGTGGCACATTCAAATCTTTTGGGGGA
>NW_006408904.1:878429-892249 GCF_000296735.1 Chrysochloris asiatica
GAGTAGGTTCTGACCTATAGCGACCCTGTATAGGGTTTCCAAGGAGCAGCTGGTGAGTTTGAACCTGCCACCTTGCAGTTAAAATGGCTCTGCAGTCTGACCCTATATAGTGTTTATGAGGATGTTAAGTCTTTATGGGAGCAGAAAGCCTCATGTTCCTATGGCTGATAGATTTGAACTGCTGACCTTGCAGTTAACAACCCTACGTGTAACTACTATATATACCACCAGGTCTCCTTATAGATCATCTGTTGTTGTCCTTAAGTGCTATCAAGTCATTTTCAACTCATAAGGACCCTGTATATGGTTTCCAAGGAGTGACTCATGGGACTGAACCACTAACCATATAGTTAGCAGTCCAGTGCTTATCCTACAGTGCCACACCAGGACTCCTATGGGTTAATTGTTGTTGTTTAGTGTTTCTGAGTTGGTTTCAACCCATAGCAACCCTGTATTGGGTTTCTGAGGAGTGTCTGGTGAGCAAATAAGCCCATGCTTATTGGGTAATCTGATACCATTAGCATAAAAATAATGGGATGATGATGACAGTAATAAGAAAAAGACCCACAAACCATTATAAATGTATTAATAAGAGACTGTGTTAGTTAAGGAAACCCACTGCCTTTGAGTGGATTCTGTCTCATAGCACTCTTATGTAGGATGTAAATTTTTATGGTAGCAGTAAAACTCCTCTTTCTCCACATAGCTTTTGGTGGATTCAGACTGCTGACCTTTTGCTTATCAGCCTAATATGTAACCCACTATGCCACCAGGGCTACATGTTAAGGAAGGGCAGGTTTTATTACAGGGATGCTGCAGTTGAACATTAATGTTTATTTCTTTTTCCATTGTAGATCATTTGATGCATGTTCTGCATTCAAAAAGAACTATCTTGTTTAAGAATGAGGTCTGTTCATTTCTTGGCTGCTGTTTTGTTTTGTTTTGCTATCACCCAACCTAATAGAAAGTCTCTAAAAAGATTACAGATCAATTAACAGTGTCTAGGTGTAGCACTGTACTGCTGACCACAAGGTCAATGGTTGAAACCCACCAGCTGCTCCTCAGAAACCCATATACAGTGTCACTATGAGTTGGAACCAATTCAATGGCACTTAATAACAACAATGTGATGGCTGGAACTGCGTGCCTTAAGATATCAAAAGTCTTAGATTACTGTTCCAGGCAGTGCTCAGTATCTGATCTAAATTATGCCAGCCCTTTCTGTTTCCTCCCACCTTACTCCTTGTCCGTCTTTTCATGAAGACTTTAGTCACACTGATTGCTTGGGGTTGGGCAAACAAAACCACCAGCCTAAATGTGTTATGGCTGGGACAGATGTTCCTGGTGATTCAACTTGTGTCCTGCACATGAGAAGACATGGCTGCCACACGGCTTAATGCTCCCCCACCCCCACTGTGCAGAGGCAGCAGGTGCTGCAGGGGGACTCCCAAGGACAGGAGCCTGGCTCTTCCTCTGCACACTGCAGCCTCTGCTGGCATGGAAGACAGGCAGGGTTGTGGAGAGAATACAACCACACCAGCAGGTAGGGATCTTCCCCCGCTGGACGTGGACAAGAAGGTAACTAGGGCAGACTGAGTGGTGGGTGTTAAATGCTTCTTCCCTGGATCTCTGTGAGAAGCGTACCCTTTGGGTCTGTGGAAAGGCAATAGGAGCATTCGTGTAGTGGACTTTTGAGACAATGATGCCGTATTCACTATCTAGTATGATCTCCTTCCATGTTTTCTTATATTATTAGAACCATTTCCTTAAACTTTCTCTGACCTAAAAATCTAACATGTAAAAGAGTTAGAAACTGGAACTTCTCTTGAAGAGCAAGGAACCCCTCACTTCTGCAAACCTCTAACGTTCTGTGTAATGTAGCTTGCACACTGTGGTTTGACTCACTGGCATATTAGTGGGAACACCTGGCTTACTGATGTTCATCAATCACACCAGGAAAGATACTGTTCAGAATTCAGGTAGGCCCAGGGTTTGGCCTGTGTGCTCTGGAACATAGCCACCCTCTACCCTTAATCCACTGTCATCAAGTGGATTCTGACTCTTTGCTCCCTAGAGGTGGAAGTAAAATTGTTCCATCAGGTTTCTGAGGTTGTAAATCTTTATCAAAGCAGACAACCTTACATTTCTCCCATGAACCACAAACTTTGCAGTTGGCAGCCTACCACTTAATGCAATGCTCCACCAAAGCTTCTTTATCCTACCCTTGTTGTTGTTGTTAGGTACTGTCAAGTCAGCTTCAACTTATAGTGACTTTATGCACAACAGAACAAAACACTGTCTGGTCCTGTACCAACCCCACAACCATTGTTACTCTTGAGCCCATTGCTGCTGCCACGGTGCCAATCTATCTCATGGGGGTCTTCCTCTTTTTCCCTGACCCTCCACTTTACCAGGCATGATGTTATTCTCCTGATATGACTGGTCCCACCTGATAATATGTTCAAAGTATGAGAGACAAGTCACCATCCTGGCTTTTAAGGAGCATTCTGGTTGCATTTCTCCCAACACAGATTTGTTTGTTCTTCTGGCAATTCATGGTACTTTTAATATTCTTTTCCAATATCATAACTCAAATACATCAATTCTTCTACAGTCTTCCTTATTCATTTTTCAACTTTCACATGCATATGATATTATTGAAAATACCACTGCTTGGGTCAGGTGCACCTTGGTCCTCAAACTGACATCTTTGCTTTTGAATACTTTAAAGAGGTCTTGTGTAGTAGATTTACCCAATGCTATACACCATTTGATATTTTGGCTGCTGCTTCCATGAGTGTTGATAGTGGATTTGAGCAAAATGAAGTCTTTGACAACATCAATCTTTTCTCTATTTATCTTGACATTATTTATTGGTCCCGTGATGAGGATTTTTATTTCCTTTACATTGAGGTGCAACCCATATTAAAGACTGTGGTCTTTGATCTTTATCAGTAAGTATTTTAATTCTTCTTCTCCTATCCTTACTCAGTAACAAACCAGGTGGGATTGAAGGCTGCCAAAATTCTCAAGTCTGGGTCCCAGTTTTCAGAGAATATTTCAAAGGCAAGAAACATGACTTACCCCTTTCAGCCTCCCTTCTCCTTCAGAGGGAACATATAAAGACCAGAGGGCATGGATGGCATTTACCAGTTCCCAAGTAGTCCTGCTGTGGTGCTGCAAAATAATGCACTAGACTAAAAGGTTGGTTTGAACTACAAGGTCAGAGGTTCAAACCCACCAGTCACTCCTCAGAAACTCTACACAGGGTCGCTCTGGATAGGAACTGACTCACAACACTTAACAACAACAAGAAGTGTATATTATCCAAAAGATATGAAAAAGCCAATCTTTTTGTTTAAACTGATTGTGTCTGCAGTTTCACAAAGTCCAACAAAATTCATAATATGATTGTTAAGTAATAGTGACAGTCAGTAATTTGTCCACTCACTGGAACGTAAAATTAGGCCAGAAATAAAAGAAAATTAATTGATTCATTTTCTCTCTGATAGAAAAACAAAATAACAAGAGAAGTTTCTTGCTGTAACTCAGCATTTTTCAACCTTGGTAGTGTTGACATTTGTTGTTGTTAAGTGCCATCGAGTTAGTACTAACTCACAGCAACTGCTAGGAGTGTTTGCAAGGAGTGGCTGGTGGGTTTGAACTGCTTATCCTTTAATACCACACCAGCGGCCAGATACTTATTTGTTGTGGGGGGCTGTCCTGTACATGGTAGGATGTTTAGCAATTGCTCTGACGTCTACCTACTAGATTCCAATAGAATACCAAACCCCGACAATTAAAGATGTCTCCAGATATTGCCATATGCTCCTTGGGAAACAAGAGTATTACTGATTAAGAACCTTTCATCTAACCCCTTACAACGTGTATACAATAGGTACCATGGCTAATAATGCATGAAATGTGGTCAGACTTAAAAGTGTTGGGCTCAGATCCAGCCCCATGCACTGCCAGCCTGCATTGTCACTTAAGACAGTTAGGGGCAGGCCTGGAGATATTTGGGGAGTAAGATGGAGGAGGGGATGGTATAGCTTTGGTTCAATCAAAGGTTCATGTGTCTTGAAGCTACTCATTAAAAACAAAAATATAATGATAAAGTCAGATTTCCCGGGTCTAAGCTTACAATATGCTTTCTTATTTTTTCACATAATCTATGTAGGGAACTATCTCTAAATAAAATGTATTGTTGCTGTTAAATGCTAAGAAGTCAGATTCGACTCATAGCAAGGAGTTTGAACCCCCAGCCTTGTGGTTAGCAGTCCAGTGCTTTAAATCTTCCCACACTCTGGATGTTTATTGGATAAAGGTTGAATTCAAAACTCATCTTTGTTTTCTTTTCCAACTACTTCTGTAAAGAACCAGCTGTGGAGAGAACACTGGTGTGGACACATATCCTAATGGCAATGTGGCTTTGTGATTTTGTTTCAAAAAACTTCTGTGGTTAAATAAGTGTGAAGATTGCAGTGTATATGACTGCCTTCTTGAAGACTGAAGGAAAGTACACTAATACAAAGTAAGTCACAAAGTGCTGCTACTAGGGTTCCAGTTCATATAGGTATGGGTTTATTCCAAACAAAATGTGTTTAAGCATGTGTTTGCAATCAGTAATCGCTGCAGACAAGTTCTGTCAGCAATACACTTGTCTTAGTCTTGTAAGGGTTCCTTCAAAATAATGATCCCATCAAAACAATGATTTCTAAGGGGAACTCTTGAGCCAGTTAAATTCAAGGCAGAGCGATTGGCTGAGAAGGTTATGGTGACTTTTTTAATATATATATTCTAAATGGGTCATCCTGAAAAATTTTCTCAAAGGACACAGGACAAAGTGAAGAGGACTTAAAATATTAACTGATGAAGATCAAAGAGCACAGCCTTCGGTATGGATTGTATCTCAATGTCCAGAAAACAAAAATCCTCACCACTGGACCAATAAACATTCTTATCAACGGAGAAACGATCGAAGTTGTCAAGAACTTCATTCTTCTTGGATCAACCATCAACACTCATGAAAGCAGCAGTTAGGAAATCAAACAAGGTATTTCATCAGGCAAATCTGCTGCACAAAACCTTTTTTAAGTGTTGAAGAGCAAAGATGTCAGCTTGAGGACTAAGGTGTGCCTGACCCAAGCCATGGTATTTTCAATAACCTCATATTCATGCAAAAGCTGGACAGTGAATAAGGAAGACTGTAGAAGAATTGATGCCTTTGAGTTATGGTATTGGAGGAGAATATTGAAAGTGCCATGGGCTGTCAAAAGAACCAACAGGTCTGTGTTGGAAGAAGTACAGTCAGAGTGCTCCTTGGAGGCCAAGATGGCCAAACTTCGTCTCTCATACTTCAGACATATTGTCAGGAGGGACCAGTCGCTGGAGAAGGATATCATATTTAGTAAGGTGGAGGGTCAGAGTAAACGAGGAAGGCCCCCCAGCGAGATGGATTGGCAAAGTGGCAGCATCAATGGGCTCAAGTATGGCAACAGTTGTGAGGTTGGCCCAGGACCAGGCAGTGTTTCATTCTGTTGTGCATAGGGTCACTATCATTCGGTACTGACTCGATGGCACCTAACAACAACAACAAACAGGTCAGCCTGAAAGATTTTCTCAAAGGACACAGATGATTATGAGGATTATATTATGAAGACATTTTAAGAAAACTGCAAAATGTATTTGTGAGAAAAAGGTCAGGAAACTTGTACTGAGGAATTTTCTTCCATCACAATAATGCACCTGCTCATTTGTTGAGGGTAGCAAGGACTGTCTTACTAGATTTTTGTTGGGAAGCCTTACTTCATCCACTCTTCAGTACTGATCCTGCCTCTTCAAGCTTCTTTTTGTTCCCCAAATTCAAAGAGCATTTCAAAGGGACATGATTTGAGTTTCACAAGAATGCTAAAACTGCTGCTTTGGTGTAGATGATGTAAATTGAAAAGTATAGAGTTCTTCTGTGAAGGATTAGAGAAATGGGAAAATTTCTCAAATTGGCTAGCCCTAGATGGAGACAGTGTGTACAAACAATAGTTTCACATTCTGATGTTTTTAATCAAGGTTTTTAATTTTTCTTTTATAGCCCTACTTTCTGACTTACCCTTGTAAGTTCATATCCTCCAAGTTTAAGCATAAAGCATTTCCTTTTTCTTCACAGACTCCCTGAGTGGCTTATGTTTGCATGCTTGACTGCTAACAAAATGTTATAGGTTCAAGTTCACCCAGAGATACCTTGGAAGAAAGGCCAGGGGATCTACTTCCAAAGAATCAATTATGAAAAACCTAATTGAGCATAATTCTACTCTGACCCATAAAGGGTCAATTTAAGTCAGATTAATTTGATGGCAACATTTTTTTTTTCCTGATTTTTATTTTCCTGTTAGTACTGGGAGAAATTTTTATCTTTTTAGTATAAAACTTATGTGGAGATAGTTTCCTAAAAAGGGGTAGAGGGAGGCCTGAAAGAAAGACTCAACCAAATTAACCTCACATTAGAAAAAATCATATTGAATTTTTGTAGTGGAGATATTCTGAAGTAGTCAGTCTGTTTTAGAAGTGGCCTTGCCACATTAAAATCAGATTGGGAAACTGAGGTTCATTTCTTTTGGGATGGAGGAGTGGGCAGGTAAAACATAAAGAGTCCATTCCATAGACCCTCACTGACCTGGAGATGAGAGAGAGAAGAGGAAGGGCTGGTTGGTCTGAAGTATTGTGAGACCTGGGGATCTTCTGAGCCCATGGATAAGGACATAGCCACAGAGGGCTAGAGCTGAGAGTGGAGTGCCCAGCTGATATGAAGTGAGGGGAAATGCACAACAACACCCAAACTTTCCAGATAGTACCCATTTGACCTAGCTTTGATGGCTTGATAATCAAAACTCAACTAAAAGAATATTTAAAAAAAATTATAAAGGAAACAAGTGTAAATTGCTACAACTTGATGAACTTGAACTATACTTATGGATGTAGTAGTTCAAAATACGAACTGAGAGGGCAGAAGTCTTCATCCTATCCCCTCTGTATGCAAGGTTGATTGAGACAGAAAACTTAGGCACTTGACCACCTAAAATAGGGGTGCTATAAAGGACCTCTGGTAGCGTAGTGGTTACAAATCAGGCTGTTAACCTCAGGGTCAGCAGTTCGAAACTACCAGCTGTTTTGTGGGAGAAAGAGGAGGCTTTCTGCTCCCGTAAAGATTTACAGCCTCAGAAACCCAGAACAGAGTCGCTATGAGTCGGAACCGACTCCACGGCACACTATAACAACAACAATAAAGGCATGAAGTGACTGGCTTAAAAGTTTTCAAGATGGAGTTTAGTATCAGAGTGTGAAGAGAAAGAAATAGTTTTCATCTTGTCTGGATGGTTCTGGTGAAAGGAGATGGGAGTAAGATTCTTATGATTCAATAGTGAGTAATTGTTATCATGACTAATTGTGATTGACACAATGGTAAAGGTAGAAGTTCTGTAACAAAAGAGGAGGGTAGTTAATCTTACAGTTCAGGAACACAGGACCCTAGGACCATCAAGGGAGAAAATCATGAGCAGGATGTGGGACCCTATCCAGAGGAGCAGTGACACCAGAGATGGAGGCAGAGATGAGGGTATGGAAAGAGAGAGCAGCGGAGAACTCTAGACTCATGGAAAGAGAAAGGCTGTGTGCTGGTGACCAGGAGGCAGGCTTGTAGAATGTGCCCTTTCATTGTTTAAATTATTATATATTCCTGAGTGTTTTGGTGTACACAACCCCCAAAACAAAACAGAGGGAATAGAAGCAAACACTGTTGAATGATGATGCATGGACGGGATTGTAATAATTGCAATGAAACAATGATTGGAAAACCAATGTTCTCCCATGTAAACTACCACTCAATTCACAATAAAAACTTAAAAAACAACAACAAAAAAACCCAAAAACATAATGAGTCAAGTTCTTGAATTTTAATTTCTAAAATAGGCTACGAAACCCAAATCAAAGGCAAAGTTCTGAAAGCCCGAAACTTTCTATTGAATGAATTGAGCTTTAGGAGATGAGGAAAAATAAGGGAGCAGGGAAGGAATTATACCTCAACCTCATCACTATTGACATTCTGGGCAGGATAATGCTATGTTTGGGGATCTGTCCTTTGCATTGTGTGATGTCCCTGGTCTCTACTCACTGGATGTTGGTAACACCCTTTGTGACTTCATGATGGGGAGAGATGCTCACCATCAGCATCAGCCCAAGGTTGATGCCTGTGAGGTAGAGGTCAGAGATACCTTCTCTTCCCAAACTTTTTACAAATTCTAGCACCACTCATCCCTCCCAAGGAACTCTCTATTTCCCTGCTGGGTTTGAAAATTTATTGCAATGAACACACAGAACTCACAGACAATATTCATGATATCAAGATTAATTAGAAACGTGGTGGTAGTTGATGTTAAGTGTCATTGAATCACTTCTGACTCATAATGACAATATAGGGTTTCCAAAGAGCAGTTGTTGGGTTTCAACCACTGACCTTGCAGTTAGTAGTTCACCACTTATCTTACATCAGAACTCCTATTAGTGAAGTTGTTGTTGTTGTTATGTGCCGTTGTGTTGGTTCTGACTCATAGCAATCTTATATCGAGTTTCTAAGGAGCGACTGTTAGGTTGGAACTGCTGATCTTGTGGTTCAATTTGACCTTGCGATCCAGTGCTTAGCCTATGCCACTGTACCAGGACTCTATTAGTAAAGTTGTTGTTGTTGTTGTTAAGTGCTATCTAGTCAGTTCTGACCCATAGCAGCCCTGTATAGGGTTTCCAAAGGCTGGTGAGCTTGAACTGCCGATCTTGTAATTCAAACCAACTTTTCAGTCCAGCGCATTAATCCATAGTGCCACACCTGGACTCCATTAGTAAAGTGGTGGTAGTGGTGGTGGTTATGTGCTGTGGAGTCGGTTCTGACTCTAGCAACCCTGTACATTAGTACATTGTTGTTAAGTTGTTAAGTGCCATCAAGTCTGTTCTGACCCATAGTGACCCTGTATAGGGTTTCCAAGGAGCAGCTGGTGAGCTTGAACTGCTGACCTTGCAGTTCAAATGGCTTTGCAGTCTGGCGCATTAACCCACAGTGCCACACCAGGACACTAGTACATCAGCAGGTTACAATTTAGGATAAAAAATTACTCAGGATACAGTCCTCCTATCAGGACAGCCTCTTCTGAGTCATACCTGAAAGTTACAAGACTATGGTGAGAAAGGCCATATAAAAGTGATCAATAACACTTTATTCTTCCAACAAGTTATGACAACAAAAAATATCTTTAGGTATTGCCACATGTCCCCTGGGGGGCAAAATCATTCCTGGTTAAGAACCATTGCTGTACTTGGTTGGCTTACACTTGAGGATATCAAAATCCTTTTTAGGGCTAGCAGAAAGAAATAGTTCAGAGTCTGCAGGCTTTTCTCAGAAGAGATCCTCAGGTCAAGACCTACGGGAGTGGGCTGGAGGATGAGATAACAGAAATCTAGATCATTTGGGGATTCCAAGGAGATGTGGAGTAAAGGATGTGAATCTGCTGGTGGAACACTGTGAGGTTTTGAACTCAGTAATGCCTCAGAGCATCTCACATCTCCTCCTGGTATAAGAAAAACATCCGACAGCATTTGTGCTCCCGAGAATGATTTGCAAGTAGTTGAGAGATGACTGAAAGACCTGAAAGATCCTAAGTGGAGGTGAAGGTGTAAGAATAGAAAGCAGAGGCTAAGAAACATAGGCGATGTGTCTTAAGCCGTGGATGTCACATAAGGCAGAGACTGAAGACCTGGCACCACCTTCCCACCCTGCACCCACAGGAGAAGAAAGAGTGGAATGGCAAGTCGTGACTGATCAAGAATATTCCCTGGACAAGTCTTCCTGCATTGTCAGTACTTAGTATTGCTTTTCAAGGTGCCAAGTAGAATGCAGCTGAAAAGTTCAAGTTCAGTTTTAGAAAATAAAGTGATATTTTTGTATACTTGAGTTTCTGAAATGTACATTTGTGACAATTTGTTTAAGGCCAGCATTTCTGATGTTATTTAACCAGAAATAATTTTATTATTATTAAGTAAAAATGAGTGTTTCTCTCAATACATTGCAGGGAACGTTACCTTAAAGTGAAGACTATTTAAGCTGTTTCTGAAAATAAAAAACAGGAGACATATATTCTTGCCATCATTATGCATATTATCAATAGCAAGTTATTTCTACTTCTGTTGACTGTATTATTATTACTATTATTATTATTATTCAGAAGAGAGTGTTCAGAGCTAAGATTGAGAGCAATCTAAGAGTGAGGGAATCTAAGAGATTTGATGAGCCCAACTGTCTTAGGCTGGATACCCTAGAGAAGCAGAAGCAGTGAAGCATATAATAAATATACTCTGGTTGCTGTCAAGTCAATTCCAACTCATAGTGACCCTGCACAGGGTTTCGGAGGAGCAGCTGGTGAATTTGAACTGCCGACATCATGGTTCACAGTTCAGTGCTGATTCTAGGAAATGGCTCACATAATTTTGCAGACTGGTAAGTTCCAAATCTGTAGGTATCACACTGGAGACTTCTCCTGACTCATGTTGCTGCAAGGGCTGGCAAAACCAAAATCTGCAGGTCAGGCAGCAGGCTGAAGGTTTCTCATGTAGCAAGAACAGGATATCAGAGGATGATGAAACAAATGCAGGATTAAAAGAGATCATGTGAAGGTTATCAGAATGCCCATAAGTAAGGGGGATTCAAAATATTCATTGAAAAAGGAATTAAGAGACCATAGAGAGTCAGTCATGAGCAAGCAAGTAGGAGGCTGTTCAGTGGACAAATCAAAGGAACTTGATTCTTCAAGCTCATATGGCAGTGATGCTGATAGTGAAGTCGACAAAAAATTAAAGAGGAAAAAGCAAGTTGCTCCAGAAAAACCAGTGAAGAAGCAAAAAACTGGTGAAACTTCAAGAACATTATCGTCCTCTAAGCAGAGCAGCAGCAGCCGAGATGATAATAGGTTTCAGACTGGGAAAATGAGGTATGTCAGTGTTCGGGACTTTAAAGGGAAAGTCCTAATCGATATTAGAGACTATTGGATGGATCAGGAAGGTGAAATGAAACCAGGAATTAAAGGTATTTCTCTAAATCTGAGCAGTGGAGTCAGCTGAAGGAACAGATTTTGTACATTGATGACGCGGTAAGGAAACTGTAACATCAGAGCCGTATCCAACTGTACTGCTGTAGTCGTTTTCATCTGTTTGTTTACATTGGCTTTTGTTTTCTACCTCTTGTTTTCCAATCTATTGTATATTTGGATTGCAGAATAATTTGTAAGATGAATACTTTTTTTTTTTAATGTGCGTCATTAAAAATGTTCTGAGTGAAGCTGGTTTGTCGATTTTATTAAGGAGAATTGCTTGCGCCCACTAACCTAATGTAAAATGAAGTCAAGTAATACAAAACAAAAAGAGAGAGAGAGATGATAGAATTTTTTCATGAACTTTTGGAAGCCTCTGTGTATTGGATGTAGGCTGCACTCCCAAGAAAATTCCCCTTCCAAATGATCAGATGTTCACATCAGATCACAAGATGAAGGATGATTAGATAATGCCAAACCACTGAGAATTATTGCCTATCCAAGTTGACACATAACACTAACCATTATATCAACTATGGTCATCTTTGAACTTAAGAAAAATAACATATCCGGGAGAAAAGGCACAGCTAAGGCCATTGACTCTAGAGATAATCAGACTTTGGTTACCTCACCTGCTACCCAGGTTAAAGGTTAAGAGTTACATTGTGGAATCTCACAAACCTGGGGCTTAACCTGCTCTGTCATTTGCTAGTTCTAATTCTCCCCTCCCCTGCTACCTCTGGAAGCACCAGCACAATATCTCAAGAACCTCCCCAAATAGGAAGAAGTATCAAGAACCCAAATTTCCAAGTCCATGGAGCAGCCCCTTGGTTTAGTGGTAGAATTCTCATTTTCCATGTGGGAGACCTGGGTTTGATTTCCAGCCAATAAACTTCATGTGTATCCACTATCTGTCTCTCAATGGAGGCCTGTGTGTCCCTCAGATACTGAGCAGGCTTTAGTGTGGTGGTGTAAGATACTGTACTACAAGGTCAGTTTCAACCCCAAGGTTGGCGATTCAAATCCACCATCTGCTTCTCAGAAACCCTATACAGCGTCACTATGACTTGGAACCAATTTGACAACACTTACCAACAACGAAGATAGGCTAAGACTAAGATGGACTAGAAAAAACAGTCCAGGTAATCTACTTCTAACAATCTGCTGTTAATAGTCTGATCCTATTGGGCATGGGGGACTCAATAAGTCAGAAACTGACTAGACAGCAGGGAACAACAAAAACAACTAAACCTAGACAACAGATTCCAAGGTGACAAGAACATCCTCAGGGCTAAGGGAAGGTCTACAGTGCTGGTCTTCACAGCAGCTGTCTCTTTCTCTGACCTATCATACCAGTATTGCTACCTAAGGATCACTTGGTAATTTGTAGGAGCATCAGATTGATTGAGGAGTCCTGCATTTTGTGGGCAAGGACTAGAGTGGCTAAGTACTCTGAAATACAGTGGACAAACAGGAGAGAGAGAAGTAAAAGTTTGACTAAAACAGGTAAAAATCCTGTTTATAATATTTAAGAATCTATTCACACACAAAAAAGAATGATTTTTAACAAACTTTAATATACCTTAAATTTCCTAGAAATGAACTTGCTATGTAATACTGGAGAGACTTTTTCTTTCCTTTATTCAGAATTGTACATTTTTTTAAACCAATTTTGAAAAATGATATAGCTTACAGTACTTCTAAAATGGAAAGAACTGGAGAAAAAAATTCAAGTCTTGACTTGCAATAGGTGTGGTGCTATGGGTTAATGCTCTGGACAGTAAAGTTAGTTTGAAGCGCAAAATTGGTGGTTCAAACTCATCAGCTGCTCCTTGGAAACCCTACAGGGTTATTATGTGTCAACACCAACTCGATGGCACCTAACAACAACAATGGGCAAAATAGTGAATGATGTAAAAAACATTAAAGGAAGATGAAATGTAGAGACTGTACCAAAAATGGTCAATGTTCAACCATTTCCAGAGGTAGCATATGATCAAGATCAGTGATACTGAAAGAAGAGGTCCAAGGTGCATGAAGGCATTGGCAAAGAACAAGGCTCAGAAAATTGATAGAATACAAATTGAAATCTTTCAACAAACTGATGTGGCACTGGAGGCGCTCACTCATCTATGACAAGAAATTTGGAAGACGGCTACCTGGTCTATGGATCGGAAGAGATCCATATTTGGACCCATTGCAACGAGAGGTGACCCAACAGAATGCAGAAATCATTGAATGATATCAATAAAAATTTACATGCAAATATGATTTTGCTGAGGAGAATTAAAAAATGGTTTCAACAGTACATTGACAGAGAGGTACCAGAAATTCATATCAGATTCAAAAGAGGACTTGGAATGACAGAGATCACTGTTGAAATCAGGTGGATCTTAGCTGAAAGCAGAGAATACCAGAAAGATGTTTACCTGTGATTTATTGACTATTCAATGGCTTTTGATGTGTACATTATGACAAACTATGGATAACATTGGACAGGATGAGTATTTCAGAACATTTCATTGTTCTCATGAGGAATCTGCACATAGACCAAGAGGCAGTCGTTTGAGCAGAACAAGGGACATGGAATGGTTTTAAATCAGGAAAGGTGTGCTCCAGGGTTGTATTCTTTTATCATACTTATTCAATCTGTATGCTGAAAAAATTATCCAAGAAGCTGGCATCAGGAATGGAAGA
>NW_006408904.1:892777-906391 GCF_000296735.1 Chrysochloris asiatica
TATGGGAAAGTTGGACAATGAATAAGGAAGACCATAAGTGAACCGATGCATTTGAGCTGTGTTGGAGAATATTGAAAGTCCCATGTACTGCCAGAAGAACAAACAAATCTGTGTTGGGAGAAGTACAGCCGGAATGCTCTTTAGAAGCCAGGATGGTGAGACTTTGCTTCTCATACTTTGGACATGTTATCAGGAGTCTCTGGAGAAAGGCATTGTGCTTGATAAAGTGAAGGGTCAGAGAAACAGCAGAAGACCCCCAATGAGATGGATTGGCACAGTGGCAATGGTAGTGGGCTCAAGGGTAACACCACCTGTGAAGATGGCGCAGGACCGGTCATTGTTTCATCCTCTTGTACACAGTGTCGCTATATGTTAGACATCCAAGGGCACCTAACAACAACAGCAATATTGCTGGTGGTATGTGAGGTATCCCAATATAGTACATTAATTCCTATTTCATTATGGCTGTCACATTTCTGGCAATTCTATGACAATGTGAAAACTTACAAATATTAAGTCTTCTGTTACACTCAGACCTAGACATTTATATTTAAGTATAAATAGGACAAACATGGATGGATAGACAGACACAGGGTATTTTATACTACAATGAGAGTTTTTAATATTTTGAAAATATGTGCATAGGTAAGCTATATTCATTTCAAAGTAGGGAAATTAGTACAAAATGCTTGTTATTCAAAGGGGTGATGGATTTGTTAAGGGAGGAGGTAGTCTTAGGGTCCAAAGACAATGAGCGCAATTCTACAGATTTTCCACTGGAGGTCGCTAGAATCTCACTCAACAGGGTCAGGGACCAATACATCAGATTCAAATTTCTTTCGAATTAAATCAAGAGCGATGTAAATTGCTATTAAAGGTACTCATTCCTTCACAAGGGATTTTTTTCTTCTTCCCCCAAGTGCCTCCTGCTGTTTGCTATCTTCCTTCTTACACATGTGCCAGCTCGGGTCCCCTCCTTCACACCCGGTGAGCTAGGCTGTGTGTCTGTCTTCCCCGAGGTTCAATTTTGGCCATATAGAGATGTTGAATTGCGTGGTGGGCATGACTGTCTTATCTCTCTGCTCTGGTGAAAATCAGATCAGTCGGCATTTTGAAAAATTTTAAATTAGACCATACATTTCACGCTGTGTTGAAGTTTACCCTACCAGTATTGCCACCCTAGGGGCAAATAGACGTAATTCTCGGCAACAGAGCTGTATAAATGATACAACTCTTTTAGCCTTAAAATGGAAAAATGGCCAAGGAAAGAGAAAGGCCTCAATATATTTTAAAAATCTATTTGGCAGTCAGAAGAAAAACATTTTTCGATGAAACACGTCTCCTTGGCCTTAGTGTATTGTAAAGGTCTTGTCAATAAGATTCCTGATAGGGAGCTCTTTGCAATCGAAGTTAAAATCTATATGTTTGCTGATTAAACAAGCTGATTTGCCTACATTTCCACTCCCATTTAGAGATATAAATCATATATATGGCATAATGTCTCCAAATTATCAAAGAAAATGAAGATGGTATGAGAATAGTAGAATCCCAGCTTTAAATGCCAGAGGTCAGTTCATTGGGCACCCTTCATGTGAATTCTCCCACTTTATATCATCACATGAGGAAATCAAAGGAATGGGAAGTAAGGTGGGAAGATGAAGATTTGACTCAGGACTGTGGTTCCCATCAGCCAATCCGCAGGAGAAAGATGAATCTTTCTATTCCTGCAAAGATTATAGCTTTGGAAACCTTATACAGGGTGACTATGCAACTCAGTGGCATTTAACAACAACAAAAACAAAGGAACTTGTGATACTTGCTGGCACATGACAGAGGCCAAGGGATTCTGGCTGAAAGATGGAGAATGAGAGTGACCTGCCTCTGGTAGAGCCGAGAAGAGGCATTCTTGATCAGGAACCGTTTATCCTAAGTTGTTTCTTCTGGTATTTAGTAGGCAGAGCAAGGGATGCTGCTAATTATTTTGTGATAAACATAGCAGCTCCCACATCAATGAATCAGTGACCAAAATGTCAATAGTATGGAGATTGAGAAATCCTGGTTTCATGGGAGCCCAGCCACACACATTTGTTTCTGTAATACTTCCTTAATAAACCCAGAATGGTTAAGTATTGTCTCCGAGTTCTATGTGGCCATTCCAATGGATTATTAAACCTAGCAGAATAGTACAGTGCTGTGTGATGGACGATTGTTGTTAGAAAAGGGTAAAGAACGTTGGAAGCATATCTGACCTCCACCTTGTAGGAATCAGCCTTGGACTGGTGATTCTCTTCCGTCTCCCATGTGAAACTAGAGGAGGTCAGACATCATCTCCAAGGCATATTTGCAAGGGACATTTCAGATAGTGACTGTGTCTGGTATTTGTGTGTGTTAAGGGGATGGGCCACACAAAAAACAAAAAAAAAGCAGAAGTGGGCCATACATACACAGACGTATGATGAAAGGGTTTCATGAACCACAGGTTCATGCATTCAAATCTTGTTACCTCTAGTCCAACAAAGAAAAATGGTGGGAAGGAATAAAGTGTGGGACCCAAGATCCATTTGCTGCTGTCAGAGGAAAAGCTCAGACTGAGATCTTGGGTTCCAGTTCTAAACTGAAATCAATCCCGTTCTTTACAGTGCCTTCAGTTCTTGATTTGTCTTATAATGCACAGATTACTGAAAGCTAGTTTTAACAAAATGACCAAAGCGATTGTGTAGCTGTCAATGAGAGAAGGCAGATTTACAAACATCAAGATAGCATCCTTGAGTTAAACAGGTAAATATAATGCAATCTAAAATCAATAGCTCCTCTGTCTTTCCCTAAGAAAGCTATTGACAGCATTCTAAGGGCTACGAGTTTACTCACATTTAGAGGGAGCTTTGGTGGCACTATGGTTAAACTGCTAACCAAAAGATTGGCAATTCAAACCCACCAGCTATGCCACTGGAGGACTTCGTGATTTACTCCAGTAAAGATTTGCTGTGGCTCTTGTTGTATGTCATCGAGTTGATTACGACAAATAGTGACTCCGTGTGACAGAGTAGAAGTGCACCAGAGGGTTTTCTAGGCTGAAATCGTTATGGGAATAGATCACCAGGATTTTTTTTCACCCCCATAGAGCTGGATTCAAACCATTGACCTTAAAGTCAGCAACTGAATGCTTAACCATTAGAGCTTAGAAAACCCTATGGAGTAGTTCTACTTTGTCACATAGGGTTGCTATGAGCTGAAATTGATTTGCCAGCATCCAACAACAGTGACAATAAGAAAGTAAGTCTTCAAAGAGCACTTGGAGAGGACTCAAGACATTAAAGAACAGAGTAAGTTAATAGAATGCTATTAAGAAATTATCTAAGTTCTCATTTTTCTTTCTTCCAGATCAGGGTTTTGTAAACTCTGGCTCATGGGCCAAATCTGTTTGTCTCCTAGTTTGGTAAATAATGTTTCATTGCAGTGGTTTCAAAAAGGACAATTTTGCTTCCCAAAGTAATGTCTGAAAACATTTTTGGTTGCCACAACTTGGAAATAGGGTAGTTCTGCTGGCATTTATTAGGCAGAAGCAAGGGATACTGCTAATTATTTTGCCATGCACTTAGCAGCCCCCACATCAATGAATCAATGGCCAAAATGTCAATAGTGTAGAGATTGAGAAATCCTGGGTCCACTGGAGCCCAGCCACACTCATTTGATTCTGTACAGTCTCTGGAGGCAGAGTTGAGTAGTTTGCTACAGAAATCATCTGGCGCTCACAGTTCTGAAAACTTTGAGCCATGTGAGCCATAGCTAAGGCTCATTGGGCTTGGGGACTTAGGGGCAGAGTCTTGGGAGATATCTAGGACAGCTGGCATAACATAGTCCACAAAGACAAAGTTCTGCATCCGACTATGGTGTGTAGTATGATCTTACAGACTTTACAGTGGTCATTTATGACACAACTATTGGTCTCTC
Organism: Chrysochloris asiatica; assembly: GCF_000296735.1. Taxonomy (NCBI): domain Eukaryota; kingdom Metazoa; phylum Chordata; class Mammalia; order Afrosoricida; family Chrysochloridae; genus Chrysochloris; species Chrysochloris asiatica. The sequence goes on from NW_006408904.1 coordinate 896,729, forward strand.
CTCGTTCAGAGCAAAGAAGAGTGAAGAAAGCCAATGACTCAAGGAAACAGTCCAGAGAACTAACGGACTGCATGAACCACAACCTGAAACCAGAATGAATCGGTGATGGGCCACCACTACTGACTTCTTTGGTCAGGATCACAATAGAAGACCCTGGACAGAGAAAGAGAAAAACAATGTAGAGCAAAATTCAAAATCATAGAACTAAGGAGCTCTGGTAGCGTAGTGGTTACAAATCAGGCTGCAAACCTCAAAGACAGCAATTTGAAATGACCAGCTGTTCCACAGGAGAAAGATGAGGCTTTCTGCTCCCGTAAAGATTTACAGCCTCAGAAACCCTGTACAGGGTCACTATGAGTCGGAACTGACTCCACAGCACATAACCACCAACCACCAACCACCAAACAGGGCTGAAAAAGACTGGTGGAAACATGGAGACTGTGGCCCTTATACACCCGTCAAGCCTGGAACTAAGCATACCAGAGGATCAACTTTCAGCCAAACAACAGATAAGTCTATAGACTGAATAGTCACACCAGGGAAAAATGTGCTCCTCAGTACAGCCAACCATAAAAGACCAAAAGGGTAGCATTTGTTGTGAAACAAAGTTCAGAAGGCAGACAGGGTAGAAAACAAAACAAAACAAAACAAAAAACAGATAGCAATGGAAAGCAGGGTAGGAGTGGGAAGAGTGTTGTCATATTGAGGGGATTGCAACCATTGTCATGCAACAAAATGTGTATAAAGTGTTGGATGGAGAAATAGTTTGCTCTTTAAACTCTGACCCAATATGTGTTGCTGTTGCTAGATTCCATTGACTCAGTCCTGACTCATAGCTATCCTGTGCACAACAGAACGAAACTCTGTCCAGTCTTGTGACATCCTCACAATTGTTGCTGTCAATCCCCGTTGGGGGTCTTCCTATTTTTTCTGACCCTCCACTTTACTAAGCATGATGTCCTTGTCCATGGACTGGTCCCACCTGATAACATATCCAGAGTATGATGGACAAAGTGTCACCATTCTAGCTTCTAATAAGCATTCTGACTGTACTTCTTCTAATACAGATTTGTTTGTTCTTCTGGCAGTCCATGGCTCTTTCCATATTCTTCACCAACACCATAGTTCAAACACATCGATTCTTCTACAGTCTTCCTTATTCACTGTCCTCAACAACCGTAAAAATTTTAAAAAAGAAGCGAAGAAAGAAATCATATGGCTTCAAAGTCTAAAATATTTACTTTTGTTGTTGTTAAGTGCTGCCGAGTTGATTTCAAATCATAGAGACCTCGTAGAGGATTTCTGAGGACTGGCTAGTGAGTTTGAATCTTTGACCGTGAGGTTCAGTGCTTATCCTACAAAACCACATCAGGAATTCAAAATATTTACTTGCTCCCCTTTATAGAATGAGCTCTGGTAGTGTAGTGGTTACAAATAAGGCTGCAAGCCGCAAGGTCAGCAGTTCAAAACTGCCAGTGATTCTGTGGGAGAAAGATGAGGTTTTCTGCCCACATAAAGATTTACAGCCTTGGAAACCCTGTACAGGGTCGCTATGAGTCAGATCTGACTCCATGGCACACAACCAACCCCCTTTATAGAAAAAGTATACTGACTGACTGCCATCTTGATCATCAGTTAAGAACAACAAACAAACAAGAAAACTTGTAGCTTCTCTGAGGCAATGCATTGTCTCCAGTAGGTACCCTTAGACAGTTTGTTGTTAAATGTTATCAAGTTGGTTTTGACCCATAGAGACTCTATATAGGGTTTTCTAGGAGTGACTAGTGAGCTTGAACCTCTGACCTTTCAACTCAAACCAATTTTGCAGTCTAATGCATTGGCCCACAGCACCACACCAGGACTTTATGGCTACCTTATTAGAAGCCCTGGTGTCTCAATAGTTAAGCACTCAACTGCTAATAGAAAGGTTAGTGATTCCAACCAACCAACATGCTGGACAGGAGCGAGATGGGCAGTCTGCCCCCATAAAGATTTTCAGACTTGAAAACCCTAGGAGAGTAATTTTACTTTGTCTTATAGGGTTTCTATAAGCAATGGGCTTAGTATTGCTTGGTTTTTATGACATTTTATTTTTTTATTTTTCTGATAATCACTCTGTTTTCTCTATTATTGCCCTGCTTATGCACCAAGAACCTAATTGAACTCTTAGTGTTGAAGCTTAGGCACATTTCCTGTGTGTTGGGCATTTTCAGCCCGCCCTAACGAATGTAAAGTGATAAAGTGTTGTAAAATCTAAAAGGACAGAGCTCAGGAAAGGTACCTGAGGACACTGCCTAAGTAGCAATGAGAAGAAGTTTCTTAAAACAAGCCTGGGTGTGGTGGTCAAGGGACAGATGAAAGGGTGGTGGTAGTGGTGAGTTAGACAATGGTGGGAGAGAGTTTGGAACATGGGTAGAAATTTAAAAAATACTAGCATGATTGAGGTGTAGGAACCTGGGGGTTGGTTGGAGAAGATGAAGCTGGGGTGGAAAGCCAGAAGATACCAAGCAGAACCATGTGGACCACTTTATGTGGTTGATCTTCCTCTCAAGAACACAAAACTGACCAGAAGTCATTGAATGGTATAAGGAGGGGGACTTCATCAGATTTTCATTTAAGCATCATAACTGATCAGAACATTAAAATTGAAAAAAAAAAAAAGTTGAATTCAATTAAAACCCAATTATTTTGAAAACAGCTAGCTGAATTTATTAATTTAAAAAAATCTAATTAAACCATTATGGTGTGGCGCTATAGGGTAACCACTAGACTGCTAACTGCAAGGTCAGCAGTTCAAACCCACCAATGGATCCTCAGAAACCCTATACAGGTCGCTATGAATCAGAACCAACTCTACGGCACTTAACAACAACAAAGTTCCCCACTCTACCCCATCGTATTCAGTGAAGGGATTGAATCCAAATGTGATCATTTTTAAAGAATAGCTTACTCTGTGTACACTCAGCAGGAATTTATCCTACAGTGATTTCTAAGGTCATATTTCTTTTGAAGATCAGTTGAATATTTATGTTGTTGGGGTTGGTTTTTTTTGTTTTTTTTTTTAATGTTATTGAAATTTCCAGTTCTCACTATGATTTCTAAGTTTTCTAGGACTTTTAGAAAAAAAATCTCACTGAAGAGTGGTAGAATCATTAGCTCATTTTGTAAATTCTCTATGCTGTAATCATTGAATTTTCTTGTACACAAATCTGTTTTAAACCAAGTCTTGATTTCTATTTTATCTCATCTACATAACTGATCATAACTAGGTTACTAAATTTTATCATGTAATTATCCTAGTGCGGTGCTGTAAGGATCAGCACTGGACTACTGGACTGCTAACCATAGGGTTGGTGGTTCAATCCCACTAGCTGCTCCTTGGAAACCTTACACAGGGTCGCTATGAGTCAGAACTGACTTGATAGCACTTGACAACAATATCTTACTTATTACTACAAGTTGTTGTCATTGTTAAGTAACGTAGAGTCGGTTCTGATTCATAGTGCCCTATATAGGGTTTCCAAGGAGCAGCTGGTGAGCTTGAACTGCCTACTTTGCACTTCAAACCGATCTTGCAGTCCAGCGCATTAACCCACAGCACCATACCAGAGATCCCTTCCTTATTGGCTAGTATTACCATTGGAAATTTATGCTACAAATGCTCGATGTGACTAAAATCAATAAACACTATATTGTATGGGTTAAAGAGTGGATAAAGGAATGGAAAAGATAATAAGATGTAATCTTTACAGCCCCTTTGAATAATTGATCATCGTCCAATGCTAAAAAAGTATACTTATTTCTATTTTAGACTAAGAGTGTCAAACTACTTCCTGTGAACAAAGTCCTGCCAGTTTAAATTTTTATTAGAATATAGCACCTATCATTTGTTTATGTATTGCCTATAACCACTTTCCTGCTACAATGACAAAATTGAGTAGCTAGGACAGAAACCATATAACTTCAAGCCTAAAATAGTTACTGTCGGGACTTTTACAGAATAAGTTGCCAACCATTGTTCTAGAGAAAGTAGATGGAAGTCTTTATGTATTTCTTTTATGTTAGAAAATTTGGTGGTAAGTACACAGTCTTTTTGCCCTAAAATTCCTGCATTTTCCCACAGACTGAGTAAGACTGTTATTGTGTTAGATTGTGGTTAGCTGTCACTGAATAGTTCGGACTTATAGTTACTCTATGCATAACACATCAAAACACTACCTGGTCCTGTACCATCTTCACAACCATTGCTATTTTTACACCCATTTTGGCAGCCATCCTGTCAATCAATCTTAAAGATTTTCTTCTTTTATGCTGAACCTCTAACTTACCAAACATGATGTTCTTTGTCAGGGACAGGTCCCTCTGATAACGGGTCCAAAGTACTAAGTGCTGCCACCCTTGCTTCTAAGGGGCGTTCTGACTTTACTTTTTCCAAGCCCAATTTGTTCCTTCCTCTGACAGTCCATGATAATGGTGGTGGTGGTGGTGTGCTGTGGTTCCTATTCATAGCACCCCTGTATAGGGTTTCTGAAGCTGTAAATCTTTGGTGGTAGTGGTGGTGGTGGTGTGCCATGGAGTCGTTTCCAACTCATAGTGACCTTGCATGGAGTTTCCGAGGCTGTAAATCTTTATGGAAGCAGAAAGCCTCATCTTTCTCCCATGGAACCACTGGTAGTTTTGAACTGCTGACCTTGAGGTTAGCAGCCCAACTCATAACCCATTACGCTACCAGGGCTCTGTTGGCGGTTCATGGTATACTTAATATTCTTCACAAGTATCATAATTCAAATACATCAGTTCTTCTTCAGTCTTCCTTATTGTTTTCACATGCATTTAAAAATGCCAAGATGTCACTTAACAACAACAACAAAAATATATGAAAGAAGCCAAACACAACAGGCCACATATAAGTACTGTGCACTTTCATGGAACTAAGATGTTGAGAATAGGCAAACCTACAGACACAGAAAACAGAGTAGTGATCACCAAAGGGTGGAAGGAAGGGAGAGAAATGGGAAGTGATGATGGCTCATGGCTACCAGATTTCTTTTTTAAGATAAGGAAAAGGCACTAAAACTGATTTTGGTGGTGGTTGCATAACTCTGAACGTACTAAAAGAGACCATCGAGTGAAGAAATACTTTGGATGGATGGATTGTATGGCATGTGAATTACATTTCAAGAAAGATTTTTTAGAAATATGAAAAAAAAAAAGCCAAGATGTGGGTGAGTCAGGCACACATTCACCCTCAAGGTGACATCTTTGCTCTTTCAGACTTTAGAGTGATCTTTTGCAGTAGATTGCCAAATACAATACGTTGTTTGATTCTTTGACCTTTGCTTCCAGGGTATCAATTGTGGACCCAAGTAAAATGAAATTACTGACAATTTCAATAATTTTTGTTTATCATAATGTTGCTTACTGGTCGTTTGATAATTTTTGTTTTTTTTCACGTTGAGATGGTATTCATACTGAAGGCTGTATTCTTTGATGTTCATCATAATTGCATCAAGTCCTCTTCACTTTCACCAAGCAAGGTTGTATAATCTGAGTATCATAGATTGTAAATGAGTCTTCCACCAATTCTGATGCCACATTCCTCTTCAGATAGTTCAGCTTTGGGGATTATTTGCTCAACAGACAAGGAACCCTGGTAGTGTAGTGGATTATGAGCTGGGCTACTAATGGCAAGGTTAGCAGTTTGAATCTACCTGTAACTCCAAGGGAAAAAGATGAGACTTTCTGCTCCTGTAAAGATTTATAGCTTCGGAAATCCTATACAGGGTTGCTATGAGTTGGGACCAACTCGACAGTACATAATCACCACTCAGCCTACAGACTGAATATATATGGTGAAAGGACACAACCCTGATGAAAACTTTTCTGATTCTAAACCATGTAATATCCCTTGTTCTGCTTTAACAACTGTCTCTTAGTCTATGTAAAGGCTTTATATGAGCACAATTAAGTGCTCTGAAATGCCCACTCTTCAATGGTCTATGTAACTTTCTATCATCCATACAGTCTAATGCCTTTATATAGTCAATAAAACACAATTAATCATGTATCTGATATTTTCTGCTTTCAGCCAAGATCCATCTGACATCAGCAATGACATCTTTCATTGCACATCCTCTTTTGAATCTAGCTTGAATTTCTGCCATTTCCTGTTGTATACTGCTAAAATTATTTTCTTCAGCATAATTTTACCTGCATTTGATATTGTTTTGTCATTTCCACTGTCCATTGACTCATGTTTCATTGGAATAGGCATGGGATATGGATCTCTTCCAGTTGTTTGTTTAGGTAGCTGTCTTCCAAATGTTGGCCTAAACAAACGAGCAGTTTCAATGTTGCATCAGTTTGTTGAACATCTCAATTAATATTCTGTGAATTCCAGAGTAGTGATTTTTTGTCCATGTTTTCAGCACAACTTTGACTCTTCCTTCAGTACTATTGGTTCATGATCATATCTCAGTTCTTGAAATGGTTGAACATCAGCCAATTCTTTTTGGTTCAGTGACAGTAATGCCTCCTGCATCGTTCAATATTTTGCCCATAGAATCATTCAAAATGGCGCCTTGAGGCTTGAATTTTTTCTGCAGTTCTTTCAGCTTGTGAAATACTGAGCATGTTCTTCCCTTTTGGTTTTCTAATATGCAGATCTGTGTACATTTCATTATAATATTTTACGTTGTCTTCTAAAGCTGCCCCTTGAAATCTTCCATTTAGCTTTTTTATTTCATAATTTCTGCCATCCACTTCAGCTACTCTACACTCAAAAGCAAGTTTCAGAGTCTCTTAGTGAGCTGCTGGCATTGGCCATTTTGAATAGGGCAATCATATGATCTACTATGCTAAGAACCACAAATTGAAGAGGAAAGACATTGCATTCATTGTTAAAAAGAATACTTCAAAATGTATTCTGAACTATTAATGATGTGAGTGAAAGAAAAATACCCATATCCATACACTTAAGAGAATGACCAATTAATGTGAGTATTTTCAAATTTAGATATAAACCACAAATGCCTACGATGAAGAAACTGAAGATTTTTACCAACTTCTGAAGTCTAAAACTGATCAAACATGTACTCAAGATGCATTAATAATTACTGGTTATTGGAATGTGGGAAGTGCAACAAAGAAGGAGCTATAGTTGGAAAATATAGCTTTGGTGACAGAAGCGACATGAGATATCATATACATTTTGCAAGAACAAGGGCTTATTCATTGCAAAAACATTCTTTTTTCCACAACATAAATGGCGACTATATGAATACACAGAGTCCTTGTGAGGTGCTGTAGGATAAGCACTGGACTACAAACCACAAGGTCGGTGGTTCACACCCACAAGCTGCTCTTTGAAAACCCTATACATGGTTGCTATGAGTCAGAACCGACTCAATTGCACTTAACAACAAGAGTAAAATAGAAGTAAACTTGGACCATGCCGGATGGAATATATAGAATCAAATTGACTATGTCTATAGAAAGAGACAATGGAGATGATTAATATAAGAATAAGGCCAGGGGCTGACTGTGGAACAGATCATTAATTGCTCAAATGCAAGTTCAAGTTGAAGCTGAAAAAATTTAAAACAAGTCCATGAGAGCCAAGGTATGACCTTGAGAGTATCCCACCTGAATTTAGAGATGATCTCAATAATAGATTTGCTGCACTAAACATTAATGACCGAAAAACACACATTGTGGTATGGCACCAGGACCTCATGCATGAGGGATGCAAAAGGTCATTAAAAAGAGAAATGTCCCTCTTAAGGATTACAGTTTTCACAATATAAACAGCACTTCGCTAAGTATTTTATGTACATTGCTGTACATGCTCCTCACCACCGCCTTGTGACTTAAACATTATCATCCTCATTTTACAAATGAGTAAATTTAGATTGTTGTTGTCAAGTCAATTCAGACTCATGGGGACCTCAGATATTACAAAGTAGACGTGCCTGATGGGACATTCTTGACTTTAATTTTAACAGAAACAGATTTCCAGGCTTTTTCTTCCATGGTATCTCTGGGTAGATTTGAATCACTAATCTTTAACTGAACAGTTGCTCTTTGCCCCTTCTAAAGACCTTGTAAATTTAGACTGCTTTATGTCCTGTTGCGTTGATTCTGATTCATAGTGAACATGTAAGACTGAATAGGACTGGCCATCGGGTTTTCTAGGCTAAAAGCAAGGCTGGAAAAGATCACCATGTAGTTTGTTTTTTTTAAAACTGTTTTATTGTGAATTATGTGATAGTTTACATGGGAGAACATTGCCGTTATATTTATCCTATTGTATATTGTTTCATTGCCATGGTTCTAATCCCCTCCATGCATCATCAACCAATCAAAGGGTAGACCCTGCAAGCCTGCCCCCCAGTCGTCAGCACACAGCCCCTCTCCCTCTCTGGGTCTAGAGTTCCCAGCCACTCCATCTCTACATGTCATCGTCTCTGCCTCCATCTCTGGCATCACTGCTTCTCTGGGTAGGGTCCTGTACTCCACTCTTCTCTCTTGATGGTCCCAGGGACCTCAGTTCCTAGACTACAAAGTCAACCAATTCCTTCCTTTTGCTACAAAACATCTACCTTTATATTTCTATCCCTCACAGTCAGTCCAGATAGTAATTAGTTACTATTTTACCACATGAGTGCTATCCCCATCTCCTTTCATCAGCCCCGCCCAGACAGATTGTATACTACTCAGTGGAGATCCTACCTTCCTCCACGCCCTCTAGATCTAGGCTCCCTCTTGAAAGCTTGCAAGCCAGTCACTGCCCCTCTCCCCCCATTTTGGGTAGCCAATGTCCAAGTTGCCCAACTCTGACTACCCTGTTTATTGAAGTGGTGGGAATGATCCTTGCTGTAAAGATTTGTTCCTTCTTTTGAGCTACTGCATCCATAGGTATAGGTCAGGTTCATTAAATTGTATCAGATTACTCTTTCCTTCCCCTTCTTTCTTCTTCTAGTTGAGCTCTGATCATCCAGCCATTGATGCCAGGTCAAGTGGGTATTATCTGCAAGTGTGGGTGTTCTTGTGCATATGCCCTCACTTCTTATCAGCTGGATGCTTTATTCACTCTAGTCCTCTGTGGCTATGTCACTGACTCTGGTACCAGGAGTCCCCAGGCATTGCCAAACAGCTGGCAAACCAGGCCTCCACTCAGGTTCACAGGAGTATATTGAACATGATTAGACTTAGCTCACAGCTTCATTGTTGTTTTTCCCCCACTTCCCCTTATCAGTGACCAACATGGTCACCAGTCAGAGCACATGTCTGCTCATATATTCCCATTGAGTCTTAGTCTTGGAAGGGGGTTTGCCCTGGGGGGACCCTACTGCTTGCCTTGATGTCTCCTGGGCAAGCTACTTGCTTGTTCTTGTAGTAGTCAGTCAGACTGTCATTATTGTTTTGTAATTTTCCTGTCGGCTTTCTTTCAAGAAGTATCTCTGTTTTCCTAGCCACTTCAGGCTGGTCAGTTTATCTTTTCCAGTGGAAATTTCCCACCTCAGAAGATTCTGGATGGGGTTCAGTATTCCACATATTGTCTTATGTAATACAGATGCTCCACAGGAAGCCTCCTTCACTGGGCAACTTGTAGCCCCATTATAGGTATTCCAATCAGTTATAGGCAGAAGACGGACTTATAAG
>NW_006408904.1:906986-908455 GCF_000296735.1 Chrysochloris asiatica
TGTATTATGGCTCATATTTCTTGTGGGTAAATACCAAGTAGAAGAATTCAGCATAAGGTATTTGTATTTCCAACCTTCTGAGGAACACCATATTGCTTTCCAGAGAGGTTGGACCATTTTGCAATCCCACCAGCAATGCAAGAGTGTCCCAGTCTCTCCACATCCTCACCAGTATTTATTGTCCTCTACCTTTTGATCTTTGCTGTCATTGCTGGTGGGAGATGATATCTCATTGTTGTTTTGATTTGCATCTCTCTGATGGCTAGTGATCATAAACATTTCTTCATATGTTTGTTGGCTGCCCGGATCACCTCCTTAGTGAAGTGTCTGTTCATGTCCTGTGCCCATTTTTAAATTGGATTATTTGTCTTTTTCTTGAAGAGGTGTTGCAGTTTCCTATATATTTTAGAAATGAGTCCCTTGTCTAATGTGTCATTGCAAAGATTTTTTTCCCATTCTGTGGGTTCTCTTTTTATTCTTCTGATGAAGTCTTTTGATGCACATAAATTTTTAATTTTTAGTATGTCCTAATCATATATTTTGTCTATTTTTGCTTTTGTAGTTTTCAAAATGTTTGGTAGTCTGTGTATGCCCTAATTTAGGGCCCTCACATTTGTCACTATTTTTTCTTTGAGGGTCTTCATAATTCTGGGATTCACATTTAGGTCTTTAATCCATGCTGAGTTAGTTTTTGTATAAGGCATGAGGTAAAGGTCTTGTTTCAAATTTTGCATATCGCTTTCCAGTTCTGCCAGGACTATCTGTTGAAAAGACTATCCCCTCTGCATACGATATATTTAGATACTTTGCCAAAAATCCGTTGGCTGCATGTGGATGGGTTAATTTCTGGATTCTCGATTCTGTTCCATTAATCGATGTATCTTTCATTGTACCAGTACCAAGCTGTTTTGAACACTGTAGCCATGTAATGCATTTTTAAGTCAGGGAATGAGAGGTTTCCAGCCTTATTCTTCTTCTTAAGGAGTACTTTCCTTATCTTGGGTCTCTTTCCTTTCCATATATAGTTAGTAATTGTTTTTCCCATCTCTTTGAAGAATGCTGCTGGAATCTGGATTGGGAGTGCATTATATGTTTAAATTGCTTTAGGCAGTATTGACATTTTCACAATGTTAAGTGGTCCTATCCAGGATATTGGTACATTCTTTCATTTTTGTAGGTCTCTTGTAGTAGTGTTTTGTAGTTTTCTTTGTATAAGTCCTTTGCTTCTCTGGTTATATATATTTCTAGATATTTCATCTTATGAGTGGTGATTGTAAATGATATTGCTTTCCTTATGTCCTTTTCAGTGCTGTCGTTATTGGTATAGAGGAATCCAACTGATTTTTGTATGTTGATCTTGCCAATTTTGTATGTTGATCTTGCCAATTTTGTATGTTGTATCCTGCCAATTTGCTGAATCTTCCAATGAGGTCTATTAGCTTTTTTGCTGAGTCTTTGGGGTGTTCTAT
>NW_006408904.1:914085-920501 GCF_000296735.1 Chrysochloris asiatica
CCTGCTTGGTCAGGTATTCTGTGTTGTTGTTGGCGGAGCTCTCTGCTATACGTCCACCCGATCTGCCATCTTGTTTGTTCTCACTCAGAGTAATTTTTGCAGGTATTGTCTGCCTCCCTGGTGTATGGCAGTTGGTATAGGTTCTTGCCTGGGTTGTGAGGTTTTATAGGATGTGATTATAGCAGTTGCTGTCTCTTCTTGGGTAATATAGGAAGAGAATGAGTCCCCCCAAAAGTAACAACAACAACACCCAAAAAACAGCCACTGAAGAAAAACTAGGTCTATAATTGCAGGAAAGGGAGAGGGGAGGGGGGATCTGTAGCTTAATATGAGTATGATTTTAATATCCTCTTTCAGCTGCTTCCTTCAAGGCTGCCTGATAAATTTCAAGATGCCACTGTTGGTTTTTATGCTGTTTTTTGGGATTTAATTTTCGGCCGGTTTTGTTTTTAAACTCTCTCTCCCTCTCCACACCCCTTGTTATCTCCTTTTCCCTTTTAGTAAATAGTTCACAGGCAGCAGTGGCCATTTTGAGAAGCTTGTAGCTTTAAATGCTGAGCATATCTGTGCACATGAGTGGCAGAAGAACCCACCAGTGGTGGAGGTGGGTGGTGTCCACTCGCTCAGGCACCCCCTCTAGTCACCAGAATGGAGGTGTGCAAACAGTGGGGTGGACGGCAATGAACAGATAAAAAAAAAAAAAATCAAAACAAAGCAAAACCGTCAATGTGTATTGTCCACTTTTGCTCTGAGGTAGTCATGGCTCGTGTGCTTGCGCCCTGCTTGGTCTTGCTGTTTGGTCTTGCCTAAGTTGTTGGCTCCAGCCACTGAGCCCAGCAGATTCTAAATTTGAGATTTCTTACTTCTGCTACAAGTTTCACTAGCTATAAGTCTTCAAATTTTGTAAATATTCCAAGATATGTGGTTTAGAGTTTTGGAGCTCTGCCCTGAACCTGCTTCACCTGTTAGTCTGTGGTATTGCTGATGGAAAACTTCACTTCACCTCTACCCTATTCACCATTAAGCCTTGCCTCCAATGCATTTTCTTTTGTAGATCAACTGATGGATTTTAAACACCAATTTTTAGATTAGTAGCCAAGTACTGCCCAGCACTTTAACCACTGCACCACTCAGTGTCATTACCCAAAGCTATTACTGTTTAGTCAATTCCTTCTCATAGTGACCCAATAGGACAGAGTAGAATATCCCCACAGGGTTTCCAAGGCTGTAAATCCTTAAGGAAGCAGATATGACCCATCTTTCTTTCCTGGAGTGGCTTGTTGGTTCAAAGTGACCGTTTGGTTAGCAGATGAGCACTTCAAAGACTACACCACCAGGATTCTCCCACTCCCCAGGTGGCAAAAATAGGATTTTGATTAAATTTCTCCCTCTTTCCTGGGCTTCTAACCACACTACTCTGTTGGGATGAAAGTCCTGTATATTTTTCTATCAGAACCAACGATATACAGGAAAACATCTATCAGGTTCAAAATTTGTATCTAGCCCCATGTAATTGGCCAAAAGTTGCCAATTCCCAGAATAAACGTTCTTCTAAATGCACAGATCAAGTCACCTTCTAAAAAAAGCTGAGCCGACCCTGTACAAAGGACATTACATTTTCTTTTACTTCTAATTTTCCACGAGCTTTTGAAGCCCCTCATATGTTTTATGAGGGGTGTTATGTCATCTGAGGTACTTTCTGAAAGAGCTTTATTTCATCTTGAAGCATACAAGATAAAGAAATCTGAAAATACAGTCTCTTGACCACCATGGGGTTCCAATAATACACCATGTTTAAGCTTTTCCTTAAGCTAAGACCAGAACATCAGATGGAATTCTAGAATTATTAGAGACACAGACCTTTCCAGACTCATCTGTCATCATTTGAACATTTGCATTTCAGTAGCAAAATGAATTGCCTGATGAGAATGCTGTTGCTGACATTACAGAGCTGCAGCCACTGCTGCCCCTGCCCTGAGACACTGAGGATTCTAAGATGACATATTATTGCTTCTCCTGCTGTTCCTCAGGAGAAAGATGAGGCTTTCTGCTCCCAAAAGATTTACAGCCTTGGAAACCCTATACAGGGTCACTATGAGTCAGAACCAACTCCAAGGCACATAACAACAACCACCAGCCCTTGTAATAGAACTCACTGAACCTCTCCTGAGTGTCTCCTTCCAGGGCTTCAACTTGCACTTTTTCTGTTCCAGTTGTCATTTCACTTTACTCAAATTTCACTTGTTCCTAGGTGCACAAACTGATTTGTGAAAACAAATTCACATCAGCTCCCAGTTGTTGAAATTTAACAGGTTATTTTTTTAAAAAGTCAGGTGTTTGATATAATTCAAATTTCTTCTTTTCCCTTGAAGCAATTGGCTTGAAGAAAATAATATATTTTTTAATGACTCTTCAAAATGGAATAGAATAATACTACACTCTGGGGTTTTTCCTTTCTCCAAGATAAATCAAGTATTATTTGAGCTCTCCTCTGAACACAACTTTACTCCATTAACCTTCCTGGTCTAGAGACAGGTCATCAGAGTTGAGTAAGTTAAAAAATAGAATTTTTAAAGTCCCCAACTATAAAATGAATTACTCACCAGATGCAGCAGGCTATGAAGGAGTCATTAAGAGCTATTTAGCTAAATAATATCTGTGCTAACAAGTCCCGCAAAACAGATTTCTGTGACAATGTGCATTTTACAATGGCCCTAAACACACATCACACCATAAGGGCTCTATCAGCTAATTAATATAGGGTGAGAGCTTTTTAAAAAAATGAAATGAACTGGATAAGATTCTCTTAACAGATCTTCTTACATAAATAGCACAAAGAACTGCTATGTGCATAGCTCCAAAAACCAAACCCAATGCCCTTGAGTCAATTCTGACTCATAGCAACACTATAAGTCAGAGTAGAACTGCCCCATAGGGTTTCCAGGGAAGCAGACTGCCATATCTTTTTCCCATGTGCATAGCTCAAAGAGCATCAAATCACCATTTGGCTTTGTTTTGGCCTCTGAGTACAGAAACCCCTCCCTCCATAGTCATATTCTCTCTTGCCCTTCCAGCAACTTTCCCAGAAAATACACTTATAGAGCAGTTTTTTGATGTGACTGCCACAGCATCATATAAAAGTCTGTCATAATCTTCTGTGGTTCTATCATTCATTCATCCTTCAATAGCATTTATTGAGCCCCATTGTGTAGCTCCCACTTGATGGGAGCAGGTGTCGCTGCCTTTAGACTTTTACGGGATCTGTCTCAGTCATGTTGGACAATTTTGCTGATCAGTGCAGCTCAACTTGGGGAAGCTTTCAAAACTCAAGTAAGCAAATCTCAGAAGCCTCCTAGCTTTGGACCATCCCATGAGCACCCGACAGTGGCCTTTTAAAAAAATTATTGTGAATTCAATTAAAGTTTACAGAGCAGATTATCAGTTTTCCATCAACCAAATCATAGACTTTGTTTCATTTCAATGAAATGAAACATATAACATCAGTTATCCCACTTCCTGGAGTCCCAGTGTGGTGCTGTGGGTTAATGCACTGGGCTGCAAAGCTGATTTGAATCATAAGGTCAGCAGTTCAAGCTCAGAAGTCACTCCTCAGAAACCCTATAAGGGTTGCTATGAGTTGGAACAGACTTGACGGCAGTTAAAAACAACAACAATCCCACGTCATCCCTGTAATTTGTGTTTCCTTTCATCATTATTTTCCAACTTTTCTGAATTTTGTCTTTAGGTGAATGCTACCCTTTTGCTATTGAATGGCTGACCATCCCATGGTGTGCATATCTCACTAGTCTTGTCCCTGTTATACATCTATAGTGACTCCTGGTGTGGCGCTGTGGGTTAATGCGCCAGACTGCAAAGCCATTTGAACTGCAAGTCAGCAGTTCAAGCTCACCAGCTGCTCCTTGGAAGCCCTATACAGGGTCACTATGGGTCAGAATAGACTCGATAGCACTTAACAACAAACAAAATACATATGATTTTGAGTTTTGTTCCACACTTTCTCCCACTGCCTTTTGCAGCTGAGCTAGGCAGTGTAAAACTCCCAGGAGCTGACCTTGTGGTTCAAACTGACCTTGCAGTCCAATTTCTTAACCTACAGTGCCACACCAGGACTCCATAAAACTCCTAGCTCTCAAAAAATCAAAACCAGAAAGCTGCACTAATAAATAGATTCCATGAACTTGCATATGACAAGACCCAACCCATCACTTCATTTACCTTTCTTGGTAAAGAGTCTGGATTTTTTTCATGAAAATGTTTTCATTCATGTTATAATTCATTGTCTTTACTTCCTATACTAGACCCCTCCTACTCCTGTAAATAGCAACAGTGACGTTGCATGCTTGTTTTCCTTTGGCTTATCAGTTGGGAATAGATCTTGGAAGTGTATGGGGCTGTGGGAAGTTTGGTCTTTAAATATAAATTGAGCATTCAACTTCTTTACAAATTCATGTGGTCCTTAAATGCTCATAATCTAGTAAAAGAAAGAGCAAGTAAATATTTTCAATACAGTGTTAGATCAACGTGATGTTGTCAGGTACCACGTCAATTTTGATTCTTAGTGATTGCGTGAGAGCAGGCAGCTTCATCGATCTCCCATTGAGCAGCTGAGAAATTTGAACCACAGACCTTGTAGTTAGCAACCCGTGGATCAACAATAGAGCTATGGAAAAAAGCCTATTAATTTCATGAAGAATTATCATACCATTGTTGCCTTGGCTGTAGGATTGGAACAGACTTCTAAGAAGCAAGGATGGAGCACTAAGCCCTGAGAAACCCATTCAATCAGGAAGACAAGGAGAGGGGAGAAATGAGCACCACAGGCCGAACACAGCATATGACAAAGCTTCTAGTGAACCAGTAATGGAACATTCAGGACTGCATTGGTAGTTTGGTACAACTAAGGCATCTAGGTACACTACTCTTAGTCCCATCACAATTTTGATCCAATATAAGGGAGTTTCCCCAAAGAGAGAAGTGAGCAGAGAAAGAAACCTATTAACACCAAGAAAGATGACCCAGGAGTAAAATGTATCCTTTGAGTTTGTGGTCCCTGCACCATTAAGATCATTGAATTGATTCTGACTCATAAAAACCCTATACAGGGTTTCTGAGGAGCGACTGGTGAGCTCAAACTACTGACCTTGCCATTCAAATTGACCTTGCAGTCCAGCCCATTAACCCATAGCACCATACCGGTACTCTGTGATCCAGGATAATAAATTTCAAATCCTGTTTCCTTGAGGTGAAATTCATATAATGTAAAGTTAACCATCTTAAAATGGACAGCTCAGTGGCATTTAGTACATTCCCAATGTTGTTACAAATGTTTTCATCATCCCAAAAGAAACCCCATACCTGTTAAACAGTTGCTCCCATTGTCTTCTCCTAGCCCAATCTGCTGTCTGACTTTATGGATTGATCTATTCTGGATATTTCATATAAAGAGAGTCATACAATGTTATCTGTTGTTTCTGACTTCTTTCATGTAGCACAATGTTTTCAAGATTATCTACACTGTAGCATATATCAGTATTTCATTTCTTTTTATGACTAAATGCTTATTACTAAAGGTTATCAGTTTGAACTCACCTAGTCACTCCATGGATGAATGACCTGGCTCTCTGCTTTCATACAGAATACAGCCTAGAAAATTCTAAGAAGCAGTTGTACTCTGTCACATGATGTCACTTGAGATAAAAATTAACCTCACAGCACCTAACAAAAGCAACAACATATATGGTGTTGTTAAGTGCCGCCAGGTTGGTTTGACTTACAGTGACCCTCTATAGGGTTTTTGAGAAGTGGCTGGTGGGTTTGAACCATTGACCTTGTGGTTTAAACTGACCTTGCGATCCAGTGCATCATCCTGCAGCACCATACCAGGACTCCAACAGCATAAGATCTGCAATTCAAACCCACCAGCTGCTCATACAGGGTCCCTCTGACTCTGAACTGATGACGGCACTTTATGCTACAATTTGCCTCTTTACCCATCTGTTGTTGAATATTGTGTGGAGTGTTAGGCTACTGTGAATACTACAGCTATAAGAATTTGTGTGTGTGTGTTATTTGAATCCCTCTTTTCAGTTATTTTGGATATATACCTAAGAGTGCTATTTCAGGGCTATATGGTGATTCTGGTGTGATACTATAGGATAAGCAAGGTCCATTTGAACTGCAAGGTCAATGGTTCAAATCCACCAGCCTCTCCTCCAAAACCCTATATAGGGTCGCTATGAATCGGAACTGACTTGATGGCACTAATCAACAACATGGTGACTCTATGTTTAACTTTTTGAGGAACTGCCAAAGTGTTTTCCACAGTAGATGAAGCATTTTATGCTCCTACCATCAAGGAGCTCTGGTAGTGTAGCGGTTATGAATTGGGCTGTGAA
>NW_006408904.1:925481-927055 GCF_000296735.1 Chrysochloris asiatica
TCCAAGGAGCACTCTGGCTGAACTTCTTCCAAAAGAGATTTGTTTGTTCTTTTAGCAGTCCATGGCACTTTAAATAAATATTCTCCTTCAACACCATAACTGAAATGCATCAATTCTTCTACAGTGTTCCTTATTCATTGTCCAACTTTCATATGCATAAGAGGTTATTGAAAATACCATGGCTTGGGTCTGGCACACCTTAGTCCTCAAACTGATATCTTTTCTCTTGAACACTTTAAAGAGGTCTTGTGCAGCAGATTTTCCTAATGCAATATGTCATTTGATTTCTTGACTGCTGCTTCCATAATTGTTGATGGTCGATCCCAGAAAAATGAAGTCTTTGACAACTTGAATCTATTCTCCATTAACATGGATGTTATTGATCTTTGGTGAGGATTTTTGTTTTCTTTGCTTTGAGGTGCAACTCATATGAAAGACTATAGCATTTTATCTTCATCAGTTAGTACTTTAAGTCCTCTTCACTTTCAGCAAGCAAGGTTGTATCATCTGCATATTGCAGGTTGTTATGAGTCTTCCTCCAATCCTGATGCCATGTTTTTCTTCATATAATAACGCTTCTTGGATTATTTGCTCAGCACACAACTGAATAAATATGGTGAAAGAATACAACCTTGATGTACGCTTTTCCTAATTTTAACCATTTTGTGTTCCCTTGTTCTGTTTGAACAACTGCCTCTTGGTCTATTTACAGGTTCCTCATGAGCACAATTAAGTGTACCAGAATACTCATTTTCCTCAACGTTGTCCTTAACTTGTCATGATCCACACAAATGAAAGCCTTTGTGTAGTCAATAAAGCACAGGTAAACAGCTTTCTGTTGTTCTCTGCTTTCAGCCACGATACATTTGACAGTCAACAATGATATCCTCATTCTATGTCCTCTTCTGAATTCATTTGTACCTATGGAAACTCTCTGTTAATTTTATGTGCATGCATAATTAACAATATTGTCCAATGATCTCTGCATTCCATTGGGTCACCTCTCTTTGGAATAGGCACAAATATGGAACTCTTCCAGTCAGTTGGCCAGGTAGTAGTCTTCCAAATTTCTTGGCAGAGATGAGTGAGTGTTTCTAGTGCTGCAGCAGTTTGTTGAAAGATTTTAATTTGTATGTCATCAATTCCTGGTGTCTTGTTCTTTGCCAATGCTGTCAATGCATCTTGGACTTCTTCCTTCAGTATTATTGACTCATGATAATGTTCTGTTTCTTGAAGTGGTTGTACATTGACCATTTCTTTTTGGTACAGTGAATCTGTATATTCCTTCAATTTTCATTTGATACTTTCTGCATCTTTCAATATTTTGCCTCTAGAATCCTTCAATATTTCATAGTGAGGCATCAATTTTTTCTTCAATTTCAGCTTGAGAAATGCTGAGTGTGTTCTTCCCTTTTGGTTTTCTGACTCCAGATTTTTGTACATTTTGTTATAATATTTGACTTTATCTTATCCAGGTGACCTTTGAAATTTTCTGTTCAGCTCTTGTACCTCCTCACTTCTTCCATTTGCTTTAGTATCTCAATGCTGGAGAGCAAGTTGCAGAGTCTCTTCTG
>NW_006408904.1:927155-934734 GCF_000296735.1 Chrysochloris asiatica
AACAGATCTGTCTTGGAAGAAGTACAGCCAGAGCACTTCTTGGAAGCCAGGATGGCCAGACTTTGTCTCTCATACTTTTGGACATGTTGTCAGTAGGGACCAGTCACTGGAGAGGGATATCATGTTTGATAAGATGGAGAATCAGAGAAAATGAGGAAGACCCCTAGCAAGATGAATTGGCAAAGTGGCACCATCAATGTGCTCAAGCGTGGCAATAATTGTGAGGTTATTCCAGGACCGGGCAGTTTTTCGTTCTGTTGTGCATAGTGTTGCTATGAGTCGATGCTGACTCGATGACATCTAACAACAACAAAAATTACTATTTTTTTTTTGAGTGAAAAATTAATATCAGCAATTTTACTTGGTAAAAATTATGCATGGCAATCTGATTCAATTGTCAAAAAGATCAAAGTAGCTAGACAAAACAAATTCATTTGTGATGAAATCTAAGCTTTTTTCTTTTCTCTACTTGAGTCAGTTCTCAGCCAATTGATATGCTGCTTTGTTTGGAAGCAGAATCAGCAAGACTCTGCCTTCCGTATATTGGAAGTGATCCTCCTTCTTAGTCAGCTTCAGAGGTTCTGAGCCCTGCCCATACCCTGGAATATATACAAAGAACCCCTGATTGTCATTGGGGTCCTAAGTATATATTCCAACAGCCTCTTCCCTTCAGAACAAGGGAAGACCCTGACCAAAACCCTTTCCCAATATTTTGATGGTATCACCTGGATCAGGGGTCTGTAAGATAAATCACTTTGGCCGTGCCTAGAGACATTGAAAACCAACTAATCCTCCTGACTCATCAACATGAGATGATGATCCAGCCATTCTGAATAATAAATGATAAATGAAACTATATCCACTCTTTTGGATAAGACTCCAGTTCATGTCTGAACTTTACAAAATATTAGTTACAAACAAAAAATGCTAAAATATCCTTGTCACAAAACACATGACATCTGAGAAACTTTTAATGAACTTCAAATTGCTTGTGGATCCTATGTTAAAAACCATCAATTGGCCTCTTTTTCACAATTGCATTAGTCAGTAGTCACATCTCTAGAGTCCTGGTGTGGCACTGTATGGTAAAAACTGGATAGCTAACCACAAGGTCAGTGGTTCAAACCCACCAACCACTCCTCAGAAACCCTACGAGTTGCCAAGAGTTGGAACCTACTCAAGGGCACGTAACAACAGCAATAACAGCAGTCACATCTCTCGGAATCCTGGTGATGTAGTGGTTAAAGCGCTCCAATGCTACTCCAAAGATAAGTGGTTAGACCACACCAGCCATTCTGTGGGAGAAAGATGTAGAGACCTGTTTTACAACCTTGGAAACCTATGGGGCAGCTCCACTCTGTCTTATCCAGTTGCTATGAGTCAGAATTGACAATAGGCTTGGTTTTGTTTGGTAATCACATCTCTATTTCTCTTGACCAACAATATCACCTCTTTCCATCTGATGCTCTGAGCCACATTCATTCAACAAATATTTTTTTTGGCCACCCAGACAGCAGACGAATCATAGTTAAAACAAGAACCCCCAAACTAAACTGGGTTTGAATGTGTCTGTGGGACCTTAGAAGATATTGAATCTCTGTGCTTCAATGTCCTCATTGTTACATGGAAATAATAATATTTACCTCATAGGGTTGATGTGAGAACTGAATGGATGAATATGAATATTCAGAAGATGATTTTCATAGTACTTTACACATGGGAAGCACTACATAAGTGCTAGCTTAAGCGTTAGCTAGAGTTATTACAATGTATCTGCATCTTCGCAATGCTTAGAGTGCCTGATACCACACTATCCAAGAAGATACTAGGGGCTCCATGAGTAACCGCTGAATGAGAAAACGGATGCAGCTGGATTACCATAATTGCACTGACAGGCTGAATTTACATGTTCCTGTGTTCACAATTCACCATAAAAGCAGATCAATGCAATGGGGAAGCATTAGAATAGCTGTTTGATGCTGTATAGGCATATCCCCTAAAGTGTTACATTTAATTGTGAATATGGTTTAATTAATTATGGCTGGAAAGATATATCTTAAATCACCTTCATGCAAACCATTACAATGGTTCTTTCTTAATTCTCTGTGAGGGAGCAGAGACCCTTCTCAGAGCCACTACTTGGGTTCAAAATACCCATGATCCTATTCCCCAAATAAACTCTATTCCGCAGAGCAATGGAGATATCCCCAAATTAATGATGCCTGCGAGAATAGCTGTTTAGTATTTTTGCATGGAGAATTTGAGCTGTTATTATTCAAGCCTCAATTGGGGAACACCTTCTTGATCTGAGCATGCATTGATGATGCAGGAATTTACAACTAGAAGCAGAGAAAGATCCATTTTCTTCAACAAATTTGGTGGAAGCAGAAAAACATGCAGTAAATTAAACCTGATTTGCATGACATTGTACATGCATGCAGTCCTTCCTATGAGCCAGGGAATGCTCTTTGATTGAATTTTTCTATTTCTTTATGTTTCTATGGTATTCTGGGAACAATTGAGGAGCCCTCAGTTGGCTAATTAACACCTGTAAATTCACATTGCCTGGTGTCTTCCTTATATTGCAGAGGTAATGAGTCCAAATCCTGGTAGGGTTGTATTTTTATTAAAATTTCTTTGTATCTTTTCCTTTTCATGTCTAACAGATCGCTACAAGTTTAACCCTTTAATGCTTTTCATGTTCTGCCTGTATCCTGGGAAATAAAGCAGGAGAGAGGAACAGCCGTCTCTGGGTTGCTAAGAAAGATAAATCAAACACTTAGCGAAGTGGTGACTGGTTGAATATAGGGTCTGACTATGTGGTGACAAAATCGTCTGAGATTGAAAGTCCAGCTAATTAAGCTGCTGTTCAGTCTATATGATGCCAAGTAAATGTTCCGCCATTTATTTACAGACATTTCTTGAGTGACACACACATGGTGATGAGAGCCAGGTGGTTATTAAGAGGAAAGGCACAGCCACTGCCCCAGGTCATAGTCTGGCGAGAGAGAAAACAGAGTAAATACATGTAAAACTGGATAATGCACAAAAATATGCCCAAAATGCTATGGAGAAGCAGAGAAGGGAGAAAGTAACTCATTCTGAGGATCAAGGAAGACCTGCCAGAGTTTCAGAGTAATTGAAACATGACCTGAATGTTAAAGATGCTGGCAGTTAGTCAGTTATGGGGTGGGATGGGGCACTGCAGTAGGAGGAGACAGTATATACAAATGCTCTGTTAATGGAGAAAGCAGTTATCTGTATACACAATTCCAGGAAGCGTTCCTTTCTCTGATGGCAAAGGCCAGCCCACTCTGATGATTCTGCTCTTTGAGACTGAAAGGCCATTTGGTTCTAATTATAATTCTTAATTTCTAGTCATGAGTTACATTGATACTGAGATATAATCTGTCTACTTACTGAATCTCTGTGCTATCAGTGATAGAGCCCATATCTGTGTTGTGAAAAACTGGCCACTCTGCATAGTTATCTTGTTCTGGGACCTCTGGAATCACCAGTCACTCTCAGAAAAAGCTCAAAGCACAGATGAAAGAAAGACTGCATCCCTCTGCCACATTCCTCCAATCTGACCATGTGTCAGGACACTGGGACCTGTTTACAGGCAGTGGTGATGGTGAATCCAAGGAAATCAGTGACCTTGGTCCATTGTGTGTTGATCTAGTAGATCCCTTTGTTGACCAGTCTCAAGCCCCTGCCATTCTGAGTGAACATAGTCAATGCATACCTCCTATATGAGAGATCAATAATGAATGAGAGCCTAGTTAGAGAAGTTAGAATAAAGGGTCATTTAGAGAAGCTGATCTTATTGATTGCTCTATTACTAAAAGTTAGCTAGATGCCATAACAAATGGGTTACAAATGTATAGTGATTCAAAGACAGTACAAGTTTGTTTCTTGATGGGAACAGTACTGAGTAGTACAATGAGTTGGCAAGTGACCTTCATCTATACAATTGCTCAGGGACCCAGGAAAATGGAGAAAACATCTTCAAGCTGTTGCTGCCAAGATTGCTCTGGGGTTTGTCTCCTTTCTTGTCAGTTACAAGGGGAAAACATTGGAAGAACAGGCAAGTGAGGCTTTTACAGAGCAGGAATGGAAATAAGACATCTCACTTCTATTCACATTCTATCGATTAGAACTCAGTCATATGGTTGCATCTGATTACAAGGCAGTCTGGGGAATGTAGTCCAGTTATGTGGCCAGAAAGAAGAGGAAAACATGCATTTTAGATAACAGCCAGCCAAAAACATTTGCCCTTGAGTTGATTCTGACTCATGGTGACCAACATATGTCAATGTACAACTCTTCTCCAGAGGGTCTTCGGGGACTGATTTCATGGAAGTAGATTGTCTGGCCATTCTTCCAAGTCACTTCTGGGTAGACTCAAAATTTCAGCCTTTTGGTTAGTAGCTCAGAACATAAATTGTTTGCAGCAACCAGGGACTCTTGACAGCTAGCTTGTTGTTGTTGTTGTTAAGTGCCTGTATAGTGTTTCCAAGGAGCAGCTGGTGGGTTTGAACCACCGACCTTAACAGTTAGCAATCCAGTGTTTATCCTACAGTGTCACACAATTTAGGCGTAGCATATACGATAACAGTAGTACCAAGTGTATGACGTAATAAAAACAATTTTATTTTTTTTAATCCTTATATTTTGATGGTAAATGGTACAAGATTAACTCTAAGTGAATTGTGATAAATTAAGGATGTATATGTTGTTGTTGTTGTTGTTAAGTGCAGTTGAATCTCTTCTGACTCTCAGTGTCCCTGTGTAAGGTTTCTGAGGAGGGGCTGGTGGGTTTGAACTGCCAACTTTTGGCTGCTTGTCCAGTGTTGATCCTACCATACCTTCCATAATTCCTCCATCCACTGTTATCTTTTATGGTTAGACTTTACCAAGCTTTGATGTGTGATCCAATCATCACCCTGAGTACCAAGACCATAGTAAACTGCTATCATTGCCAGCATACCATTTGGATATATGCTCCCCACTTCCTGTGGATATCCAGAGTATGACATGGCAGTTCATAGTCTATGGCCAAATCCACAAAATTAAGAGTTGGAGAAGTTTCCCCTGTAATCTCACGCCTAGAGGGCCATGGTGCTTTAAAATGGTGAAATCTGAAGTTTTTTGCCTTTTTTATTTGTTCACAAGTCTATGTAACATTAATATTGAACAAAGATTCCAAATTTTAAAAATCATGGAAAATTGTTGCTTTTGCATGCCCTTGAGTCAATTTCAACTCATTGCTACCCCATGTGAAAGAGTAGACTGCCCCACACAGTTTCTAAGATGTAATTTTTATGGAAAGTGGATGGCTGCCAACTGCCAACCTTTTCCTTAGCAGCTGAGCAGTTCAGCATTGTGCCACCAGGGCCCTTAATTAACAATTAATAGGCTAACTATCCACATTAATCACTATGACTTAAAGACATAGGCTATGTCAAGAGGAATGACCTCAAAAGTTGTGACGGAATCATCGACCAGTTATGAAAAATATCTAGAATTGCATTCTAAGAGATAGGAAGTTTAAGAAAAGAACACAGGATTCTAATAATTACATACACAAGTCTTAAGCATTAGCTGGAAGACATTTACATATCTTAAGAAACAAACAACAACAACAACAAAAAACACAAAATCCAACCAAGGGATTCTGAGAATGCTGTTTTCTGGAGAAAATGGAAATATACAACTTAATCTTAGGGATGTGGAACAGCCTATGAGGTCTCCCTGTTGGAGGATGTTGATATAACCAGGTAGGCCTGCCCTATCAATGTTGCTAATAAGTACCCAGTCATCCTTCCAGTTGAAATCTCAGAATGCCATGAAACTTCAACTGGTTCAAATGGAATCTCCCAAAATTGTGCAGGCAGCATAATTGTTTCTTCCCTGAGTAAGTTTATTTAAAAGTTCCGAAGATTTAGGATCTAGAATCTCTTTTATTATGTGAATTAAGCATTAACTGCAAACTAAAGAATCATAGTATTAATATTTTTGTTTCAGGAATCTGAAAAAACTTGGAATTTTAGGAGCTCTGGTGGTGCAGTGAAGAATCTGTATATAGACCAAAGGCAGCCATTCAAATAGAACAGGGGGACAATGAATAATTTAAAATTAGGAAAGGTGTACTTCAGGATTATATTCTTTCATTATATTTATTCAATCGGTACATTGAGCATAATCCAAGAGCTGGATTATATGAAGAAGAATATGGAAATGGGACTGGAGGAAGATTTATTAACAACCTGTGATATGCACATGATACAATCTTGCTTGCTGAAAGGAAAGAGGACTTAAAATGCATACATATGAAGATCAAAGACCAAAGCCTTCAGTATAGATTGCATCTCAATGTAAAGAAAACAAAAATCCTCACCACTGGAACAATAAATAAAATCATGATAAATGGAGAAAAGATTGAAGTTGTCAAAGACTTAATTTTGTTTGGATCCATTACCAACACTCATAGAAGTAGCAGTCAAGAAATGAAATGGCATATTGAATTAGGAAACTCTGCTGCAAAAGACTTCTTTGAAGTGTTCAAGAGTACAGATATCAGACAAGCAGACCAGCCCAGAGCAGCTAGAAGAACAGAAGATACTTCTTGAAAGAAAGACCGACAGGAAAAATACAAAACAATAATGGCAGTCCGACTGATTATTACAAGAACAAGCAAATTGCTCACCCAGGAGACATCAAGCCAAGTGGTCGGGTCCCTCAGGGCAAACCCCCTTCCAAGACTAAGACTCAGTGGGAATACACACTCTGATTGGTGACCACATTCATCACCAATAAGGGGAAGTGAGGGAAAAACAGTAATGAAGCTGCGAGCTAAGCCCTACAACATTCAATAGACTCCTGTAAGCCCAGGTGGAGACCTGGTTGACCAACAGTGTGGCAAGACCTGGGGACTCTTGTGTCCAGAGTCAGTGACATAGCCACAGAGGACTAGAATGGAGAGTGAAGCATCCAGCTGATAAAAAAAAAAGGCATATGCATAAGAACACCCACACTTGCAGATAATACCCACTTGACCAGTCTTCAATGACTGGATGATCAGAAAGAGTAATCTGATACAATTTGATGAACTTGACCTACACCTATGGATGTAGTAGCTCAAAAGAGAGAACAAATCTTTACAGTGAGGATCATTCCCACCCCCTCCATACACAGAGTAGACAGGGATGGGCAACTTGGACATTCGCTACCCAAAATGGGGGCAGATAAAAAGGCAAGAAGTGACTGGCTTACAAGCTTTCAAGAGCGAACCTGGATCCAGAGGGTGTGGAGGAAGGTAGAATTTCCACTGAGTAGTATCCAATCTGTCTGGGCGGGACTGATGAAAGGAGATGCAAATAGGTCTCTTGTGATACAGTAGTGAATAATTGTTATCAGGACTGATTGTGAGGGTTGGAAATGTAAAGGTAGACATTTTGTAGCAAAATGAGGGGAATGATTGACTTTGCATTCTAGGAGTGAGGTCCCTGGGACCATCAAGGGAGAAGAGCAGAGAGCGGGAACCTACCCAGAGAAGCAGTGATGCCAGAGATGGAGG
>NW_006408904.1:940029-944951 GCF_000296735.1 Chrysochloris asiatica
CTATAGTAATACTTCATACGTTCCAGGTTGCAAGTGTTAATGGATGTTTACAGTTGTTTCTCCTCATTTTGAGTTGTGCCCATCAGCAAATGAAGATCTCAAATGCTATGCTCCGTTTGCGTCATCACAGTCAAGTCTATTTTGAGGAGACAGCTCTTCCCTATTCATATTTTAGTGTCTTCCAACATGAGGGGCTCATTTTCTGGCACTATATCTGGTAATATTCTAGTGTTCTTTATTATATTTCAATACTTAATAATCTGGTACTGACAGTGTTCCACTGCTATTCATAAGATTTTCAGTGACTAAATATTCAAAAATAGTCTGTGTCTCTTTCTTCCTAATCTTTCTTCATTTCAAGCTCAGCTGAAACCTGTCCACTATGGGTGACTATGCTGATACTGAAATACCCATGGAATAGCTTCCAGAATCACAGCAACACTCAATCCACCTCAGTACAAGAAACTGATGAGTGGATTACTAGGTGGGCTGCCAATTGTAAGGTCAGCAGTTCGAATCTACCTGTCACTTTGCAGGAAAAAGGTGAGACTTTCTGTCCCTGTTAAGATTTACAACCTGAGAAAACCAATACAGGGTCTCTATGTGTCAGAACAGACACAGTGGCACACTACCACTACCACCATCTCTAAAAGAGAGATCTGACTAGTATTACCTGGCAAACAATGTCCACCCTTAAAGATATACACAGGTGCACATGCCCCTTCATTGAGCAGATTTCATAGGTTTTATATCTATGGGTTTTTAATGAGGTTTTAATTACCTTGTTAAAAATTAAAGAAAAAAACAGACTAGTTGTTTGATGGAATTGAGTTGACTTTTGACAAAGTTGATCAGACTATAGATTCTTAATCTGAAGCTTCCCCAAAAGCAAGTCCAGTAGATAAAGCCTCAGTTGATTCTGCATAATGTTGCAGACACTTCAGTAATGTATATCTCTCTTTAAGGGTGGGTTGGGGAAGGGAAATCTGCCTAAGATTGTTGTTGTTGTTGTTAAGTGCCATTGAGTCAGTTCAGACCCATAGCCACCTTGTGTAGTGTTTCTGAGGAACAGCCTAAGGATAGCTATGCTACATTGATTTATGTGACTTAAGTATGTTTAATATAAAACTAAATACGAAAACTCTAATGCACCCAAAGTAACAAACTAAATACAAACTCAAATTTAAAAATAATAAGAAAATCCAAGTGAGCAACATGAATATAGCATTATGAGTAATGTTTGCCTGAAACCCAATCCCAGTGGGAGCATGAGATGCCATTGGCTGCTCTGCCCACATTCGTTGGAGTTCTAGATGCCCAGGTTATTTACCCTGTGTGCAGACTCTTTTTGCACACCCCTCTTCTTTGTCTGAAATCCTCTGTAAGGTCTGTTGTGAAGTCTTTTGGCCTTCATTTGGCACAGAAGCATCATTGACTATTCAGTCCACCTCTGTTCTTTTCTCATTAGTAGGAGCCATTAAAGTGGTGCCACTTGGCAACGACATAATTGCAAACAAAACCAAATGAGAACAATGACATATTGTGGCTGTGCTCAGCTGTAAGGTTATCATTGAGATGAGCCTTACATGAATCCCTTTTATTATTACAAAAATGAAAATTGAACTTAGAACATTATAAAAACAACTCTTAGACTGTCAGGAAAATTCAGTTTGAGAAACGTAGGAGAGAGAAAAGTTCCTAACCTCGAGGAAACACAGACTGAGGTTCAAATCCTAGCTTTTCCACTTGCCAGATAGTTGTATTGCCTTTGTGTGCCTCATTTTCCCATTATAAAATAGATACAAATGAAAAAAAAATAGGGATCATGCATATATTTTATGATAAAAAAATTTTTTTGCATTTAAGTTTTGCAAGCAAGGCTTCTACTTAAGATAATAATTGAATAGTGAATTTTATGGCATTAAAAAAAAGTTTGAAAGTCTTTAGTATATTAATGTAATGATGATGATGATTATCATCAATAATCTTCTGTCTTGGATACTGTCATTAATTATCCTTGCTATATTGGTAAAAAAAGATTAAATCAAAAGTAAACACACACACACACACACATACATGCATTTCGCCTTCCATGGTGCTTTTGAATAAAATATGTTCTTGGCAGTGCTGTGACAACAACCTGAAATATCCCACAATTTTGAAAGCCCTTATAAACAGATCTTCCAGGTCTAAACTTTAAAATCTAATTCCTTAAACATTAGACAAAATCATTTTCTCACCTTTTGAAATACTAACCCATAGCTAGGCATAGCCATCAGCTAGAAATTCACACCTTTCAATTCAGCCTCTTAATGAGTCAGCATCCTTCATTTGATTCCTATTAAAATGAAGAAGCGTGAAACCAGTTTCAGGCAAGTTGAAAAAAAAAAAAAAAATAGACTGCCTCTAAATCTTTTACCATAATTTCATCCCATGGGCCCTTGAAACGCAGACACATGCATACCCACTAGCTAAGATATTACACAGACACACACAGCCTGGGAAAGGGTTTATTATTGCTATGCAAATGTGTCTGTTAACTAAAGACTGGGATGACAATTGTCTAAAGAATTTATTAATTCTGAACTCAGAAAAAAAAATACATGATGAGAAATGAGAGAAAATATTGTCTGAATATCTTAAAGAATTATTGAAACTATTCCCTCTGTTTAGGATTACAGATCTTCTTGTTGCCAGTTAATTTAAAAAACGCAAAAATGAAAGGAAACCAGTTGCCTTATTCCTGGTGACCTCATAGGTATCAGAGTAGAACTGGGCTCCAGGGGTTTTCAATAGCTGCTTTTACAGTAGTAAATCACAAGGACTTTCTTCCAATACATCTCTAGGTGGACTCAAACCAACAAACTCTCAGCAAGCAGAGGAGCACATTAATGTCTTAGCACCATCCAGGGATTCCAATATCTAATAGGTATTTTATTTTTGTTAAAGGTGAAAAACTCATGGTGCCCAGTGGATAATCTCCTTTTACTAGTCAAAGGATTTTCTTCCATGTAGTACCATCCCAGTAGTGTTGAAAATTTGGAAAGCTGTTACTGAAATTCTCAAAGGTACATAGATGTGCTTATTGCAATTTATCTCTTTTTAGCTCTCATCATAAGGAGGGTTCAGTTGTATCACATTGTAGTTGAAGACTTCTGCCTCAACACTCACAGACGACCTCCAAATTGACTTTTTTTTTTCCTCCCAGGGAGTCATTATTTTCAACAATCTTAAACAGCTTAGTTGATTGAATCAACCATATAATTATTTTAATAGGTCATTAAAATAAATGAAAAAAATTCAAATGATTATAAAAACCTGTGTTTTCTGCAATATAGTCACAGCCAGAAACTTTATGTGGATATAATAAAATAAGGTCATGGCGCAACCATCACATAATGTCGCTCAAATATTCTTTGAAAACAGGAGGGCATAAATAAACAAATTAGTTAGTTGAAAAAAAAAATGTCTAGCTAACACCATCAAGAATTGAGAGCATGCTGTGATGGAAAGACATTAAACTAATATTTAGGAAAATCAGGCTTTTGTTTCAGGTCTCTACTAACTAGCTGGGGCATATTGGAAAACTTACTAAATCTCTTTGGATCCTAGTCTCTTCCAGTGCTTCAAAGAAAGATTTCCATTCCTACCTCTGGTAAGTCCTCAAGGTAATAAAATACATGCTGCAGTTCATTACTGTGGTGGTTATGTGGCGTGGATTCGGTTCCGGCTCATAGTGACCCTGCACAAGGTTTCTGAGACTATAAATCTTTATGAGAGCAGAAAGCCTCGTCTTTCTCCCACGGAACAGATGGTAGTTTCGAACTGCTGACCTTGAGGTTCACAGCCCGATTAGTTCTACAAATATTTCTGGCTCTCCTCTGTCTATTGCATGGGAAGTTTGTACTCCATGCTTGCTTTGAGGTTGTAGATGGTCATGTGAAATGCTTTGGCCAATGGAATTCAACAGAAATCATGCATGCCACTTTCAGGTTAAGAACCATTGACTGATGGGCCACATGCCCTTTTCAATGCAGTAATAATTGTATAAACTCAGATTGGGATGTTGTCTTGGCTGTAGCCCTAAGTAACTGCGTTGAACAGAGAGGCCCCTGTTGATCATCAAGTAAGAATGAAGATTAGCCATTGAAAACTCTATGGATCCCAATAAAATATTGTCTGACATAATCCTGGAAAATGAGCCCTCTAAATAGAAAGGCACTCAAAATATACATTGGTCACAACAGATGGACTCAAGTTTATCAACAGTTGTGAAGATGGAGCCTGAATGGATGACCATTTGTTCTGAAGTACATGGGTCACCATGAGTCCAAGCCAACTCCATGACAACTAACAATTGTTAATTGAATGGACTCTGACTCATGGGGACCCTGTATAGGGTTTCCAAGGACTGAATGGGGAGTTTGAACCATTGACCTTTATTTAGGTTAGCAGTCCAATGCTTATTCTACAGCACCATACCAAACCATAATATGTTGAATTTTTGAGATTTGAAGTTGCTATTACTGCAGCATATCCTAACTGATAAAGTGCATGTAAGTGTTTTGAAGAGTTTCTGCTCTATTAAGATTACAGCCTAGAAAACCCTATGGGGAAGCTGTGCTTTGTCAAATGGGGTATTAGTAAGTGAAAATCAACTCAGTGATACACAACAACAAGGACAATTCAAATCGAATAGAAGAAACCAACCAAACCAAAGACCAAAACCATTGCCATTGAGTAGATTCCATCTGACTCATAATAACCGTTAAGGTTTTGTACGGCTGTCTCTTAGGGTTTTCTAAGGCTGTAAATCTATGTGAGACCTTTCTTCCTTGTGAAAGTTCAAAAAAATGTTTTTTATTCTGTTTATGTTTTTAAAGAACACAAAAGGAAAAATTTAAATGTGAAAATAATTTTTT
>NW_006408904.1:945158-953092 GCF_000296735.1 Chrysochloris asiatica
TTTTGCTGGTTTGAGCATATTTTAGCATCTGTTTTTAACAGAAATGTAGCATTCAGGAGACTTGGGGTCTAGGAGAAAATATTGTTTCATGTAATCAGGAGAGAGAATGTGGGGAGGGGTCTTATAAACACTGTGTTTTGTTTTGTCAGCACAGTGTTTAATTCTTTTCCTTTCTTAATTAGAATGACTTTCACTGGGTTTGAACTCTGTTATTCTCCAGAGCACCTATCCCTCCCTAAGGTCCCTCACCTAGCCCCTCTGTACAGCTGTTACCTGCTAGACCCCTGAGGCCATGTTGATTTTGCATTTCTTACACGGGAGCATATAGATTTTAGGGAGGAACTGAGAGTTTAAAACAGCAATGAGAAAGAAGGAATACATCTCTACAAGAATGAAAGAAGAAAAAGAAAAGAACTAGCTCTCTATTCAACTAAAATGGTAACATTGTGGTAAGCATAACAATGCAAGCCAGATGGCCAGTCTTTAGAAAACTGGGAATGGACAGCATACTGCGTTTATTGATATTTTTTTTTTCTTGTAATCCAGAAAGGAAATTTAAGAGCTAATAAATAATAAGAAATTAAGCTTGGATTCGATTAGTTGTAACAGTGACTGATGTACATGTAATATTTCTTTTCATTGTCCAATTGGTGTTATTTTGATTATATCCCCATCAAACTGCTTCTTATCTTTGGTAGTTTTTTATCCAACTGTAGATGAATAGAAAATAGTTTGTCTAGACAAACAGCTATTTGCCTATGACATCAGCCTTTGGACTATATTTGAAGGGATAGAATTACTTTATAGATCTTACCATCCAATCCAACCAATTTAAGAGATGGTAATATCCTGGTGCAGCACTGTGGGATAAATCACTGGACCACAAGGTTGGTTTGAACCATAAGGTTGGCAGTTCAAACTCACCAGTTGCTCCTTGGAAACACCATACAGAGTCACTATGAGTTGGAACCAACTAGACAGCACTTAACAGCAACAAGAACAGCAATGTACCCTAGGAAACACCAGTGGTACAATGCTGAAGTGCTGGACTGCTAACCCAAATATCCAAGGTTCAAATCACCAGTAACTCTGCAGGAGAGAAGTCCTGGAGAACTATTCCCATTAAGATTGCAATCTAAAAGACTATGGAAAAAAATCAAAAATAAAAGGCTATGAGGCAGTTCTTCTCTGTCCTATAGCATTGTTATGAGTTGGAATGGACACTATAGTATATAACAGGAACAAATTGCATGCTAACTGTTTTGCAAATGGTTTCAGCAGAACAGCACCCAAGAGACAAATCCCTGAAGAAATGTTCTGTGGCCAAATGCCTTTGAAACTCTTCAAGTCCTTGTTTTAGCTAGTGTTGTTGTAACACAAATACCGAGGTAGGTATCCTTAAAGTGTGAAAAATTCTCAAGATGGTCCATCTTCAGAAATAAAGGGCCATGAGATTGCTAGACCAGACATAGGTTGTTCATTCACACCCAGGGATATGTAAGTAGGTGAATTGGAGGAGGGGTGGCACTTACAATCATTAAGACCATGGGTGCCATTGGAGCTAGATTGTGAAACTGGGGTAGGGAAAATGGGAATAAAACTCTTTGCAAACCAGCCAAGCATAATATCTGCCCGTGTCTACTGGGTTGGGTGACCAATTGTGCAAAATTGAATAAAGAAGACTTCCCTCTCCCTAATATGAGTACAGATTGGATTTCTTGAGCATTTGTGGTTATCGACCACATTTCTCACAAAAGAGCAGAAAGTGTCTTCATAGTTCTGGAGGTCAGAAGTCTAAATTCACAGTCTGGCTCTAGAGGGATGCCCTTCTTTGTTGATTTCAGTTTCTAGTAGCCCTGGTCATGCTGTAGTTAAAACACTCAGCGGTTACTTGAAAAGTCAATGGTTCAAACTCACCAGCCACTCTGCAAGAGAAAGATGTGGCAGTCTGCCTCCATGAAGATTACAGCTTTGGAAACTCTGTGGGGGCAGTTCTAATGTGTCCTACAGGATCGCAGAAGATTCTGGACTCATTGATTCATATGCCTCCCTCATCAAATACTGTCTATCCCCTGTGTCTTTGTGAGTCTCTGTCTATATTTTTCTTTATGTAACTCAGATGTGAATAAGGGATAATGCACTACACAGCAAGGTCAGTTTGAACTGCAAGATTGGCAGTTCAAATTCACCAGCTACTCCTAAGAAACCCTATACAGGGTCACTATGGGTCAGAACTAACTTGACAGCACTTAACAACAACAATCCTACACTTGTATGTCTTCGCTGGATTGATTTATTGAGTGCATTAATTCGATTACATTGTTCTTGTTGAGTGCTGTTGAGTCAGTTCTGACTCATAGAAACTGGGTTTCTGAGGAACAGCTGGTGAGTTTGAACTGCCGACCTTGAGGTTCAAACCTACCTTGCGGTTGAGTGCATTATCTTACAGCACCACAGCAGGACTCCTGGATCACATTATGGGATATAATTACATTGTATTGCATTGCATCCACAGGCATACATATCGCCTTTGAATCCATTCTGACTCATGGCAACCCCATGTTTTGCAGAGCAGAATTGATCCTTAAGGTTTTCTTGGCTGTAATATTTACGAAAGCAAACTGCTAGGAATTTCTTTTGTAGTACTGTTGTGTGACTTCATACTGCCAACCTTTAGATTAGTAACAAAAAACCCCCAAATCTGCTGCCATTGAGTTGATTCTAGCTCATCGAAAGCCTGTGAAAGGTTTCCCAGGCTGTAATTCTTTATGGAAGTAGAAAGCCTCATCTTTCTCCCATGGAACAGTCGGTGGATTTGAAGTGCCAACCTTGTGGTGTATCCTAAATGCAAGCTGTGTGCCCCACCTAGGAACCTGT
The DNA here is from genome assembly GCF_000296735.1 of Chrysochloris asiatica. Classification (NCBI taxonomy): domain Eukaryota; kingdom Metazoa; phylum Chordata; class Mammalia; order Afrosoricida; family Chrysochloridae; genus Chrysochloris; species Chrysochloris asiatica. The sequence continues at coordinate 948,036 of NW_006408904.1, forward strand.
CTTTGCACATAGGTATGTTGTTGTTTTGTATCATAGAGTCTATTCCAGCTCACAGACAGAACAAAATTAACTGCCTATATGGTTTTTTTTAGCTTTTCCTGGGATGGCCTTGTAGGATAAGCACTGGACTGCTAACAGTGCTTCAAAACCACCAGCAGTTACTTGGAAACCCCATCTAGGGTATTTATGAGACAGAACCAACTCAACAGTACTTAAGAGCAACACCAACACATGGGGACAGTGTGGAGCTGAGCAGTGTTTTGTTCTATTGCACACTGGGTTGGTGGGAGTCATAACTGACTCAACTGTATCTAACAACAGCAACAGTAATCCTTACAGAAGCCGATGGTCAGAACTTTTCTCTGCAGAGCTCCTAGTGGGTTCACACCACAGACCTTTCAGTTGCTTCTGAGTGCTTAACCACCCGGGCTACCCTCTACAGGTACATGGGCCAGGGTTTCAATAAATATTTTGAGAGGTCACAGTTCAACCCCTAATAGTCCTTGATGAAGAACAGTCTGCTATGTGCCCGGAGGACAGTGCCTTCCTCCAGTCCTAAGTGGAGTTACTATACCTTCTTTTTCCTCACAGCTTGGATGCCTTCGGCCAGCACATCTTATTGCCTCTCACTGTTTTCAAAATATGTCTTATCACAGTGTCTGCTATTGCTCTTACCTAGATCTCCAACCTTCCATTCCTGCTCTCATTCCTCACCTGTCTGCTTCCAACACAGAGAAAGTCCAGCTGTTGCTTTCTGCAACATTCAATATTTTGCCCATATTGTTTTTGTTGTTAAGTGCCATCTAGTAGGTTCTGACTCATAGAGACCATGTATAGGGCTTCCAGGGGGTGGCTGGTGAATTTGAACCACCGATCGTGTGGTTCAAACTGACCTTGCAGTTTAGCTCACTGAAGCGTGAATGTTTTTCTTCACTTCTTTCAGATTGAGAAAAGCTGAGCATGTTTCTTCCCTTTTGGTTTTCTACTTCCAGGTCTTTATACATTTCATTATAATACTTGACTTTGTCTTTTAGAGTTGCCCTTTTAAATTTTCTATTCCACTCTTTTACTTCTTCATTTCTTCCATTCACTTTACCACCTCTATGTTCAAAAGCAAGTTTCAGAACCTCATCTGACATCCATTTTGGTGTTTTCTTTCAAATGACCTTTTGTTTTTTTCCTGTGTGATGCTCTTGATGTCATCCCACAGCTCTTCTGGTCTTAGGTCATTAGCATCTAATACATCATATCTGTTCTTGAAATGGTCTATAAATTCAGGTGGCATATGTTCATTGTCATATCTTGGTTCTTGTGGATTTGTTTTAATTTTTGTCATCTTTATGGTGAACTTGCATGTGAGCAAATGGTGCTCTATTCCACAATCTGTCCCTGGCCTTGTTTTGACTGGTTATTGAGCTTTTCTATGGTGTCTTCCCATAAATGTAGTCAATTTGATTTCTGAGTATTTGATATGGTGAAATCCATGTGTATAGTCATCTTTTATATTGTTTAAAAAAGGTATGTGCAATGAATAAGTCATTAGTTTTACAAAATTCTATCATGCAATATCCAGCATCATTTCTATCACCAAGGTCATATTTTCTAACTATTGATCTTTCCTTTTGCTTCCAATATTCACATTCCAATCACTAGTAATTATCAATTCATCTTGATTGCATGTTTGATTAATTTCAGACTTAAGAAGTTGGTAGAATTCTTTAAATTCGTCATCACTGGCTTTAGTGATGGAGACACAAATTTGAATAATAGTAGTATTAACTGGTCTTCCTTATATGTATGTGAATATTATCCTATCCTAGCATTGCACTTCAAGATAGATCTTGATATGTTCATTATTGACAATGAATGTGACAGCATTCCTCTTCAATTTACAGTTCCCTAAAAAGTAAATCGTAGGATTATCAGATTCAAAATGATCAATATCAATCTATTTCACCTCACTAATGGGTAGGAGATCAATATTCATGTGTTCCATTTCATTTCTTGACAACTTCCTATTTTCCTAGATTCATACTTCATGTGTCCTTTGTTCTGATTATTATTGAATATTTATAGTTGTTTCTCCACATTCAAGCTGTGCCTTATTAGCAAATGAAGATTCTGAAATATTTACTCCACTTGTGTCATTATGGTCAACTCTATTTTGAGGAGGCAGCTCTTCCCCAGTCATATTTTGAGTGTCTTGAAACCTGAGTGGCTCATCTTCCAGCACTATATCTGACAATATTCTGCTGCTATTTATAATGTTTTCATCTTCTGACACTATACCTGACAATGTTCCAAAGCTATTCATAGGTTTGTAGTGGGTGAACATTCAGAAGTAGCCTGCCTCTCCTTCAGACTTAGTCTAGAAACTTTGCCGAAACCTGTCCACCACGGGTGGCCTGGCTGGTATTTAAAGTACTTCTGGCATAGCTTCTAGCATCCCAGAAACACACAAGCCACCACAAACTGGTTTACATCCTCGGAAACCTTATACAGGGTTGCTATGAGTACAACATCAACATTAAGATACTTCTTGTCTTTAAGCTTTCGAAGCTAAGAGTAGTAGGACCTCATGGCTTACACAGGATATGGAATTACTACTTTGAAAGCAGAAACTAAGGTTAGATTGGGAAGGGACATTTAAAGACCTTTATAGTAAAGACTTCTTTAGAGAGAGTCAAGTTGTGGGAGTAAGAATGTCAAGTTTCAAGAGAATTAATAGGAACAATTTAGCACATGTTATTGGAGTCTGTGGCTTCCTAGGGACTGATACTTAGATTGAGTTTGTTTATTAAAGAAAAAAAAAAAAAATCCAGGAGAGAGACTGGCTGGCAGCCTGTGGTGGGGGACTTATGTTTCTAGACTTGGGTATGTGGCGATATTTCCAGGGACAGATTAGAACAGTTGACCTGCACAGTCAAAGTGACCTGCACAGTCAAAGTGATCAGGGTGAAGGAGGAGCATTGAGTGGCCAGACCAAGAAGAAAACTGTGGGTAGGAGGCCCACAGAGTTGGTAAATCTCCAAATCCAGCATTTGAGTTTGCAACATATTGTAGGCTCCACAGTGCAGCACCATCCACGCAGACAGTGCACTTTTTCATCCTACCTCCATGCAAGGCAGGGACCTTAGAGAGTCCCTAGTGTAGTAGTTAAGCACTATCGAGTTGATTCTGACTCATAGCTATCCTGTATAGGGTTTCCAAGGAGCTTCTGATGAGCTTGAACTGCCAACCTTGCGGTTCAAACCAACTTTGTGGTCTAGTGCTTATCCTACAGCACCACACCAGGGCTCCTAACAAAACTACTACCTTGTAGGTGTCTTTAAAGAACAAACATATTTTTTCTCAATGTTCTAGGAGCCAGAGTCAGAGTTCAGGACCTCAGCAGGGCTATACTCTGTTAGCTCTTTCTGATTTTGGTAACCCCAGGCATTTTTGTGGCTTTCTTTGCTTGTAGATGTATTTTCACATGGCGTCCTCCCCCTGTAGTCTCTGTTCGGCTTTTTATGACATACTCAGAAAGAATTAGGACCCACCATTCTATAACATGATATTATTAACTGATCACATCTTCAAAGAAAGACTTTGTATCTAAACATGGCCACATTTACCAGTGTTAGGTAGTTTGAACAAAGAAAGAAAGGGGTCTGAAGTCATTCTATGTATGTCCTGCCTCAGCAGGAAACAAGACAACCTCAGAAATGAGGAATTTCTGGTAAGAGGGGAGGGGGAGAGACGAGACTGTAAGAAGGAATAAAGTTAGTTAATAATAAGCTGAAATCTGAAAAACAAAACTCAAGGACAAATATATGGATAGATTCCCCAGATTGGCTATTTGGGCATGCAAACAAACAGTACAGCCCACTCCTCTGACAAAGGGGGATATAAAGAAGAAGTCAAATTGTACTAGGGTCTCCACCTCGTCTTCTTTCACCAGGTGGATGCCCACTCTATTTTCTCTGTAAGAACATATATGTCCATAAACCTGTCTTTTGTTTTCCTAAACCGCTTTCCTCTCAAACTTGTTTTGCACAGAATTAGTGTATTACACTTTCTGAGTTCTTTGAAAGGACAATAGTACTGTTTCAGGGACAACACTTCAACGATGACATTTTGGAGCTGAAACCCAGGCCTGACTTACTCCATATCTTGTCTGGAACTTGAGTAAAATTATTACCCTACCTTGCCTGTCCTCTCCTGTCCTCTAGTCTACTGAGAATTTTAGGCAACGCTGATGAATGATTGTACCAGAATCTGAAGATATAAGAAACGTTTCCTCCCTCTGGTCCAAGGCTTTGGGCATTTCCATGCAAGTAGTAACCTAGCAGAGGTGTTACTTTTTAAAGGACCCTTGGTAAAACTTTCTTATAAATTCACTATAATAAATTGGATTCACCCAGAGAGCACTTCCATAAGGTCTGGTCCAACAGAGCGCTCTTGAATTCTCCAAAGCAACTTTTTAGGGCACATGAGACGAGCTGAGGTACCTAAAGGGACTGTGCTGGTCTGGTCTGGCTGGCTTCTGCTGCTATCCAGGTTTGTTTGTTTTTTTAATATTTTATTTGAATTATATGATAGTTTACATGGGAGCACTTTAGTTTTACATTCATTCCATCGTATATCATTTCATTGCCATGGTTCCAATCCCCTCCATACATCAACAACCACCCAAAGGGAATATTCCAGAAACCAGCTCCCTACACTTACCCCTCCTCCCCCCAGTTTTCGGCCCACAGTCCCTTTCCCTCTCTGGGTCCAAAGTCCCCCGTCGCGTCATCACTCCATGTCATCATCTCTGTCTCTATCTCAGGCATCTCTGTTTCTCTGGGTAGGGTCCCGTTCTTGGCTCTTCTCCATTGATAGTCCCAGAGGCCTCCGCTCCTATCCTGGAGAATTAATCACTCCCTTCCTTGTTATAAAATGTCTACCTTTGCATTTCCAACCCTCATAGTCTGTCCTGATAAGCATTATTCACTACAGTATCACGAGTTACCCATCTGTATCTCCTTTCATCAGCTCTGCCCAGACAGATTGAATAGTACCTACTGGAG
>NW_006408904.1:959787-973845 GCF_000296735.1 Chrysochloris asiatica
GTGGGTTGAGCCTAGGGCGGGCGGTTTGGGCCTCTGGGGGCCTGGGCATCAGCAACCGAGCTGCAGGAGAGTTGGGCCTCAGGCGGGTGGTTTGGGCCTCAGGCAGGCAGTGTGGGCCTCAGGGGGCCTGGGTATCAGCAGCTGGGCATCGGGTGGCGTGGGCCTCAGAGGGTGGGTTGGGTAGATTGGGCCTCGGGCGTCCTGTGCCTTGGAGACCAGGCTGAGGACAGGTTGGGTCTCAGGGGCACTGGGCCTTGGTGACCAGGCTATGCAGCAGGTTGGGCTTCCGGAGCCTTGGGCCTCAGCGACCTGGCTACGTGGCGGGTTGGGCCTGGGCCTTTGTGACCATTCTGTAGGTTGGTTGGGCTTCAGGGCATGCCTTGGCCTTAGTGAGAGTGTTTGGGCCTTGGGAGGGCCTTGGCCTCAGTGGGCGGGCCTGTGCCTTGGGCGTTCCTGAGCCTCGGCGGCTTGGCAGAGGGCTGGTCTAGGCCTGGGCAGTAGAGGGCTGGGGGTCGTGGCTGTAGGGAGGTAGTGTCCATATTTGATGAGGTAAAAAATGCCTCTCTCAGTCTCTCTGTACCGTGGGTACCCCGAATTTCCTGATATCCATGCTGATATCCCTCTCTATTTGTTCTGCTTTGCTAGTTTATGCTTCCTTTTCTCTGGAAATGCAGAGTGGGGTTGCTCTAGCTCTTCTAAGTGGAGTTGCTTTAGCCTTGCATTCCAAGATCTGCAGGGGGCAGAGGCACTCGCTGGCATGGGCATGGAAACAGAAGCAGCGTGCAGGCAGGCAAAAGCTTAAAATGCCTGTAATTCCTCAGCAATTTGATCTTTGAAAAAAACGAGTTCAGAATGTTGAAATATAAGATCTTATGTTTGTTCAAAGGCTGTCTGTCTGCTAGACAGAGGTTTCTTATGTGCGATTCTGCCCCTTTTCCCTGAGACTGCCCTACCTGAGCTGCCTGGTCAGGGAAGCACCGAAAGTCTTCTAAGAATCACTTTCAGCGCCACCAAAGAACAAGGGGTTGCTCAAGCCCTGCTATCCAGTTTTGTCTCCTTTTTCTACTGTGAGCTCAAACTTTTGGTTCTAACAGGAACTTGCTGTGGGCCTACATCTAACCCCAGTGAAGCTGTCCTTGTTCCCTCTGCCAATATTTTCCCTATCCACTTTACTTTCATTTCACCACTCAAACTCCCGTGTTCTTGGGATCTCATAAGGTACTTACGCTACTTTTGTATTGCAAAAAGACAGTTTTGGCTAGAATAAGTTGGGACTGAACTTTCTCCAAGATTACCTTATTGGAGAAGCACATTGGCATTCTTAAGGAAAAGATTAGCAACCAGGAAGGGATATTGGCTGATCTAGTTTTCCTTGTTATTATAACACAATTATGGAAGTGAACAAAATGGGAGGAACACTGAACAGAAATATTGAAGGACACCCATAGCTGAGGAATTCACCTAAGGATGAGGTCTTTGATAACTGGCATGGGAGGTACCTGGGAACTGAGAGACAGGGCTCTCCTTTCTGGGATGCTCTGGCTGGAGTCATTGCCATGAATCGGCATCCAAGAAATCTGGGGTTGGAATACATCCCATGAAAGGAGGAGAATGGAGGATGTTCCACTCTATTCTGAACCTTATGAAGTACTAGGACTAGGTAACGCCTGGCCTAGAGACTTGTTCTCTTTCTGGGTAGCATGGGTCAAGTGTCATCCATTCTGTACAAGTCTCCCCCGGGATGACTGCTAATAAACTAGATCTCTACAGCCTAAAGAATAGGAAACTTATATTTTTTGGTCCTATCATCTAGCCCCAATACATGCTGAGAAACCAGGAGAAATTACCTGTAAATGTAAATCAAAATTATAACACTCTTCTCCAACTAGACTTGTTCTGCAAAAAGCAGGAAACATGGGCAGAGGTCCCATATGTTCAAACTTTTATACTCCTTAGAGAGAGACTGGAGGAGTGTGAAGGATGTGTAGACATGAGCCTTAGCAGTCAAGTACCAAATGTCACTGCCAGCAAAGCCCTAAAGAAAGAAGAAGTAACCTCTGGTGCCCCTTCTGCATATTCTCCCTCAAACCTTCTACCACTGCAGGAAGTATCAGGCTCCACAGGGCAGCCAGTGAAGGTTCGTGTCCCTTTCACCCTGGCAGATCTTAAGCAGTGTAAAAGTAACTTAGGATGCTTCTCAGGGAACCCAGCAAAATTCATAGAAGAAAATAAACATACGATGTTATCTTTTACATTAACCTGGGAATATTTATTAGCAGTACTTTCATGGTATTGTACCATGTTGTTGTTCTTAAGTGCCATTGAGTCAGTTCCAAAACCCTCTGCTGGTGGATTTGAACTGCCAACTTTGTGGTTCACAGTCCAGTGCTGATCCTACAGTGCCACACCGTGTTGTTATCAAGTGATATTGAGTTAGTTCTGACTCATAGTTACCCTGTATAGGGTTTCCAAGGAGTAGCTGGTAAGCTTGAACCACGAACCTTGCTGTTCAAACTGACCTTGCCATCCAGCGCATTAACCTGCAGCACCACACCAGTACTCCTTAGAGGAGAAAAACCCCATTTGAGCTGCTGCTCATGAATAAGGGGGCAGCATTCATGTATATCGGCCGACACTCCCCATGGGTAATATCGTAGTGCCTACTATGGACCTAAAATGGACTATCACTTAGAGGAGGTGAGAGTAGTGGCCAGAAATCTCATGGTATTTTATGATTCAGATTAAGCTGGTAAACTTACCCAAAATGACATAAATCAATCAAGGAAAGGATGAAAACTTTGCAGTCTTCAGAAGCCACTTAAGGGAAGCAATCTCAAAATTCACACATTCAGACCCAGACTCACAAAAAGGAATGATTTCAATAAACACTACCTTCATCAATCAATCCTGCCCAGATATTTGCAGGAAATTGCATAATGTATCTTTGGGACCCCAGACTAATACATCCCAATTACTAGAAGTAGCTACTACTGTATATAACAATGGAGACCTGAAGCTAACAGAAGGGTTGACAAAATGCTAAACTTTTAGTGGTGGTTCTAGCAAATAATACCAGAGCTACCTCCTTTAACCTGGGATGGAAGATGAATGACAACTGCTTCAAGTGTTGGAAACCCAAACACCTTCTCTGAGTATGTAGAGCTCTGACTCTGAGAATGCCATGCCTTTAATGCAACAAGGTATGCCATTGGGCATGTGATTGCCCAGCGTTCCCAGGGGTTGCTGAGGAGATAACAAGACCCTTTTGGCCACCAATAGAAGCAAGGAGTGATGGGGTCAGGAGACACCCACACCACCATCAAAATATCATCAGAGAAGCTCTGGGTCATTGTGGATGTGGCTGGTAAGTTTACCCAATTTTTAATTGATATGGGAGCCACTTATTTGGTCCCCTCTCTCCATTATTCCTACTGTAGTAGGAACTGACAGTATTCACTAGCAGAGAAGAAGAAACATACTTTTATGTTGCAGTTGGGACTATGTGCTGATAATACATAAATTCTTGATAATTCCTGAAGTCCCTATTCCATTCTGAGGCCAAGACTTCTTACAAAAACTGGGGATACTATTGCCAACCAAATTTTAAAAAGAACCGTAGCAAAATTGTCAGGGAACTTAAACCAGTTGGGTAAAAATTTTACCCATTGCCCTTATGAGGATAAGAGCCTTCCCTAAAGGAAATCTGTGGTGCTGTGGGTTAATGCACCAGACTGCAAAGGTGTTTGAACTGCAAGGTTAGTGGCTCAAGCTCACCAGCTGCTCCTCAGAAAACCTATACAGGGTCACTATGGGTTCGAATCGACTCAATGGCACTTAACAACAACAACAAAATCCTTTATGGAAAACCCTACACATTACAAATCCAAGACCAGTTCCCCAATGATACATAGATTCTAAAACATATTGAACAGCTGGGTCAAGTACAACAGGTCTTGTTAGACTGTGGCCATCAGGTACTCCCGGTACCACAGCAAGGGGAGTTACAAGTTTCCTTCCACCCCAAAGAGTGGAAGGAAAGTTACTAAAAGATTGGAGAGAAAGGGGATCCACCACAAAGTTGGAACCTGTGTGGCTTGGACTCTACCAGATAACCAAAGGGGATAGAGAGCTGGGTGCATTATCCAGAGAGAAATGTATGGAAGGACCTGAGCTAGGCTAGCTTCAAAGGAAGCCTCCCGTGTACACCAGTAGAAGACCTGAGGCTCCTATTCAAAATGAAGGGAAGTACACGAGTCCTTCTTGGGTTCTTGATCTGGGGGTTGGAATTTTCTTAATATTAATACTCCTAATTTTATATCTGTATTACTCTGAACCTATTCCCCTTTCGAGAAACATCTGCTGGATGACCAAAGATGAAAACCCTTCCTCTTATACTCTAGTCAAACATTTAAACTACAAGAAAATATGTAATTTAACTATGTGTTCTCCTGACTCAGGACCATAAAAGGAATGAGAGTTGACAATGAAGACCAGCAACCACAGAATAGAAGAGATTGGGAATCCTAACTCCAATCACTATGCTCCATACTGGCAGGAATCTGGTAGCGTAGTGGTTATGAATCGGGCTGCGAACCTTAAGGTCAGCGGTTCGAAACTACTGCTCCGTGGGAGAAAGATGAGGCTTTCTACTCCCGTAAAGATTTACACCCTCGGAAACCCTGTACAGGGTCGCTATGGATCGGAACCGACTCGACGGCACTTAACAACAACAACAACATCCTTAAACGATTAGGATTTCCTGATCTCTCAGGGGGGAATGCTAGGCAGTTCGAACAGGGATTAGAATGGGTCTCAAGTCACTCTAGGTATATGGCCTGTCTCAGCCAACCTCAGCAGTGAGGAATTTCAAATAAGATGGGTAGGAAAGAGAAGAGACAGTCATAAAAAATAAAGTTAGTCAATAATAAGCTGCAAACGGAATTAATTGTGATTAGGACAACTGTAATTGTACATGATGTGTAACTAAAGGAGGGAGTAGTTAACCTCTCATTTCAGGAATAGACCATGCCAGGACCACCCAGAAGAAGCAGCATGAGTGGAGCATGAGATCCTGCCTAGAAAAGTAGCGACAGCAGAGATGGTGGCAGAGGTAATGAGATGGAGGGACAGAGCAGTTTTGGGCTCTAGGCCCATGGACTGAGTAAGGCTGTGTGCCTGTGGGCAGGATGAAGGCTTGCAGAATAGGCCGTTAGGACATTTACACAAATATCTATTTTTTGTTTTGTATATGTATATCAGATATTTTTGATTTGTTCATTTGTGAAGTATTAGATGTAAACATGTAGGAAGGAAGTAAGATAACTGTTGTTGCAGAAAGCGGATTGTAATCCTTGGGAAGAAACAAAGTGTATGCTTTTTGGAATGCAGAGCTAATGATCTTGTCTGTTAATGTTCACTCAATTCACAATAAAAAGTAAAAAATACTTTTAAAAAAAAGCAGCAATCTGGAAAACAATACTCAAGGAAAACATATATGGACAAATTCCCTGGATTGACTACTTGAGCACCTAAACCAGAAGGATAGCTCACTTCCTGACAAAGAGAAACATAAAGAAGAAGCCAAATTGCATTCAGGGCTCCCCCTCCTCTTCTTTCACCAGGTGGATTTCTGTTCTTATTTCGCTGTAAGAACACCTGTGCTAATAAACGTACCTTTCATGTCCCTAAACCTCTTGTTCTTCCAGCTTCTTTTGCACTGGATAAGAGTGCTATGCCTTTCCAATTCTTTGGAAGGTCAGTAGCACCGTTCTAGGGACAACAGGTCAATATATGGGTTAAGACTTGAACATAATTCAATTCATAAAGGGTGATTAGTGAACAGGGAGGAGGTGAAGAAGAACCTCTTTTCCTGAGCAGGTGTTCATGCCTAAACCAGGTCTGAGTTGGAGGGGGTAGGGCAGCTAAGGGGGAAAACTTTGATTCCTCTAAGAGAGCAAAATGTAACTATTGCTTGATCTGTTTTCTTTTTAACATAACTTGCAAAAAAGACTTCCTTCTCCATGTATTTCTAATGAGTCTTGAGACAGCACTATGGCAGTAGAGATAACGGGAGTAGGGGAGGTGGTGGGAGAGATAAAGGTGGACGAGCCAGACCTAATGAAGGGGAAGAATCTCCTCAGTAAGTCAGGGACATCGTGTTGAGTATCACTTTGACTCTCAGAGTTGTGGGATGTGCCCCAGAAGGTACTGCCAGAAGGTACTGGCTGTATGGAGCACTTTGATAGCTGGACTTGCATTCCCTCTGTCAGGAGATGTTTAGACAAGATGCATGCAAAGAACAAAGATCGTGTGGACAAAAGTCCTGAGACATCTTCCCAGTGTGCACTCTGGTAAAGCCCAGAGGCCTTGTCTTTCACTGGAAAAACCTGGTCATGACTGTAATTTAACTTCTCAGTTCAAACTCACAGATGCTCCTCTGAAAACCTATACAAGGTTGCTATGAGTTGGAACTGACTGGATGACACTTAACAACAACAACAACACTCCAACAAGCTAGGGTTCAGGGTCATATCTAATTTGATTTAGAAAAGTTAAATATGTGAAGTTCTTGCATTTGAACGCAGTGGCTGCAAATTTATGTCTCCCGATCGAGAGAGAATGAGAGCGAACGGGGCCACAAGGCGTAATCCAGGAGAGTCAGGGGAGGGGAATTAGACCACTCTCTAATTAACTGCTCTACGCAACTTGCCTGTCAAGTGTTCAGTGGGCAGGTACCCTGAGTATCATTTTGATGGCAATAAAATTAAGTCACAAGGCAGCTTGTTGGCACTGTAGGATCTAGAAATGAGACATTAACTAGGCCAGAGAGCCAGCCAGAGATAGAGGAGGCCAAGCCTGCCTATGTTGCCTCCTGACCCACCACTGGATGGGGAACCCACCCAGCGCCACCCCCTCCCACCCCAAGAGCACTAGGACTCCCAGGAAGATTTAAAAAGGAAACATGCACACACAAAAAAGAAAAAGAAAAAAAACCCTCACTGGAGATTGAATTAATGCCTGCCAGGAGGTGGAAGGGATAAAGGGAGAATTTACAAATCCATCAGGGAAAAGGGAGCATTACAGAGAAAAGAGCAAGTTATAAATGAAAAGAGGTGGGAAATTAATGGGGACAAAAATAGATTAGAATTTTATGTGCTCCATGGGGTTTATAACACTTCATATGCAATTAGGAATAAAATCCCGGACTCCCCAAGTCCTGGTTCCCTGGAGGCAAAGAAGGGAAGCGATAGGAATGGGGGAGGGAAGAAAAATCCAAGAGGGCCTTTGTTACAAAGACAAGTGGTGGACAGTTACTGAGACTACTTGGATTTAAATGTGTCCTCTGTGGTCCTGTTTCTAATGAGAACCAAGCAGATGTGGAGAGGATGTGGGAAGTAAATCTAAGCTGTGACTAGATGCCCCTTTCTCTCTTCCTCCCTGTCCTTGTCATTATGTTGTTGTTGTTATGAGCCGTGGAGTGGAGTTAGTTCCGACTCATAGCAACCCTGTACAGGGTTTCTGAGACTGTAAATCTTTATGGAAGCAGAAAGCCTCATGTTTCTCTCGCAGACAGCTGGTAGTTTCGAACTGCTGACCCTGGGAATAGTAGCCCGATTCATAACCACTACACTACCAGAGCAGGTAGGAAAAGCTGAACCGGTTCACTGTGGCCATGATTTCTCATGTAAATGGATGGAAATACATTTGCTAATAAGCAGTAGACTGGTAAGCAAGACTGGCAGTTCAAACACACCAGCCGCTCTCAGAAACTCTATACACAGTCACCATTGATTCAGAACCTACTCAACAGTACACAAAAACAATAAATGGCCTATAGCACAGAACTTTCGTCTGTAAAACAATTTCACAAATTTGCCTTGTGGGTAACACTAAGACTTTGAGATAAGTATGAGGAGCCTGTATCAGCTCCCGTATTCTACAGAGTCCTGGTGTGTCACTGTAGGATAAGCAATGGACTGCTAACCATAAAGTTGGTGGCTCAAACCCATCAGCTGCTCCTCAGAAACATATACAGGTTCACTATGAGTCAGAACTGACTCAATAGCACTTAACAATAACATCATTTAACAGGTGGAAAAAGCAATGCTCAGAAAAGTTAACTAAATGGCCAAGGACACAAAATACTAAGCAGTGGAGTGAGGACCCAAACCCAGGTTTTACAAATCTAAACTAGTCTCACTGTCTTCCTGCGGTGAGAAGTTAGAGTTAGAGTTAGAGTAAGTGCAAGGCACAATCACCACCCCAAAGTCTCACCATCTCAAAAATTTCCACCCAGCATTTGTAGCGTTTAAAAGCCCATAATTAGAGATTCCACATTTGTGTGCAGTGGTTTTCCACTGAGGTGCTACAAGCCGTGTGCGTGGGACAGTGCCATGTTGTTCAGATAGTGGGACATTTAGCCTCATTGCCTCCCACCCAGTATATAATGGCAGTGCTTTCTTTAGTCATCATGACAACTAAATTGTCCCTAGTCATTTCCAAAGGCTTCCTGAAGGTTGGTATTGTCACTCTTTGAGCATGGTGTCTCCTGAAAGGAATAACATGTTTACTTGTTTTTAGTTGTTGAACTCTGGAATTGGAGTGTCTTGCCCTAAGGGACAGTGTCTTGCCCTAAGGGACAGTCGCCTCCAGAATAGAAACATAGTAATGCACAGTCCACAGCCATCTGCAGAGAAATGAGGAGCAGCTCATCCTGGGATCCTGGATGCCTCTGTGTGAAATAGACTCCAAGACTCCGTTGTTCTCAGCTTCAGAGGACATTGAGAAAATGGTCTATTTCTTCCAGAAGATGTAGCCACTTGTGGACATTCCTAGATCTTGATTTATGGCTGCTGTTAAGTGCAGTTGAGTGGGTTCTGACTCATAACAACCCTGTATAGGGTTTCTGAGGAGTGGCTGGTGGGTTTGAATTGCTGACCTGTGGTTCAAACTGATGTTGCAGTCTAGTGCATTATCCTGCAGTGCCAAGATCATATTTCCTGATTTCTCTGGGGCCTGTCCTGGTTTACACTTATTTTCTTGGTATGTTATTATTAGTTGTTGCTGTTAAAGTGCTGTTGAGCCGGCAACAATTTACAGAGACCCCATGCACAACAGAACAAAATATTGCCTGGACCTTGGTCATGCTCACAATTACTGCTACACTTGAACCCATTGCTGCTAGCATTGTGTCAATCCATCTCTTTGGGTCTTCCTCTTATTCACCGACCCTCTACTTTATCAAGCATGATGTCCTTATCCAGGGATTGGTCCCTCCTGAAAGCGTATCTGAAATATGAGACTAAGTTTCATCATTTTAGCTTCTAAGAAGCATTTTGATTGTACTTCTTCCAACACAGATTTGTTTGTTCTTCTGCCAGTCCATGGTACTTTCCATTTTTTCCCCCCCAACATACCTCAAATGCAACAACTCTTCTATGGTCTTCCTTATTTATTGTCTAACTTTCACATTGCATATAAAAGATGATTAAAAACACCATGGCTTGGGTCAGGTGCACCTTAGTCTTCAAACTGACAGCTTTGCTCTTTAAAACTTGAGTCTTGTGCATCACATTTACCTTATTTATGTCTTTGAATTTCTTGATTGCTGCTTCCATGAGTGTTGGTTCTGGATACAAGCAAAATGAAGTCTTGGACAGTTTCAGTCTTTTCTCCATTTATCATGATGCTATATATTGGTCCAGTTGTGAGGATTTTGTGTTTTTTTTTACAGTGAGGTGCAATCCATAATTTGATCTTCATCAGGAAATATTTTAATTCCTCTTCTCTTTCAGCAAACAAGGTTGTTTCAACTCCATATTGCAGGTTGTTACCGAGTGTTCCTCTAATCCTGATGCCACATTTTTCTTCATATAATCAGTTTCTCAAATTATTTGTTCAGTATACAGATTAAATAAATATGGTGAAGGGATACAACCCTGTTGCAAAGGTTTCCTGATTTTTAACCTTTGAGTATCCCATATTCTGTTCTAACAACTGTCTGCTGGTCGGTGTACTGGTTCCTCTTGAGTACAATTAAGTGTTCTAGAATACCCATTCTTTGCAATGTTATCCATAGTTTGTCATGAACTAAAACCTTTGTACAGTCAATAAAGCATAGGTGAACATCTTTCTGTTATTCTCTGCTTTCAGCCAAGATCCATCTGATATCAATAATGGTATCCTTAGTTAGACATCTTATGAATCCAATTTGAGTTTCTGGCAGTTTTTGTCGATGTACTTGAGAATATTTGAGTTATTTTCAGCAAAAATTTACTTGCATATGATAATAATGATATTATTAGATGATTTACGCATTCCATTGGGTCCCCTCTCTTTGGAGTGAATTAAAATATGGATCTTTTCCATTTGATTGCCTGAATAACTGTGTTCCAAATTTCTTGGCATAGACGAATGAGCACCTCTAGTGTTGTATAGTTTTTGAAAGATTTCAATTTGTGTTCTGTCAATTCCTGAAGTATTGTTTGTTGTCAATGCCTTCAGTGCAGCTTGGACTTCTTCCTTCAGTACCATTGGCTTGTGATCATATGATACCTCTAAATGGTTGAACAATGATCATTTCTTTTTGATACAGTGACTTTTTGATACTTTCATATTATTTAGAGGCTTTCTGCATCATTCAATAGTTTGCCCATTTGTTGTTGTTGTTAAATGCCATTGAATCACTTTAGACACATAGTGATCCTATATAGGGTTCCCAAGGAGCATGTGGTGGGTTTGAACTGCCAACATTGCCATTAGCAGTCTGGTACTTATCCTAGGTGCTCTGGTAGCATAGTGGTTACGAATTGGGCTGAGAACCTTAAGGTCAACAGTTCGAAACTACCAGCCACTCCGTGGGAGAAAGATGAGGCTTTCTACTCCCATAAGGATTTACACCCTCGGAAACCCTGTACAGGGTCGCTATGGGTCGGAACCGACTCGACGGCACTTAGCAACAATAACAACAACAACTTATCCTAGAGCACCACACTAGGACTCCATTTTGCTTATGGAAACCTTTATTATTACAAACTAAGCTTAAATTTGTCTTTCAGTTCTTTCAGCTTGAGAAATGCTGAGCATTTTCTTCCCTTTTGGTTTTCAAATTCAAGGTCTTTGCACATTCTATTATAACATTTGACTTTGTCTCCTTGACTTGCCCTTTGAAATTTTCTGTTCAGTTATTTTAACTCATCAATTTTTCCAGTTGCTTTAGTTTCTCTAAGCTCAAGAGAAAATTTCAGCATCTCTTCTGACACCAAACTTTGGTCTTTTGTTTTTCCCTTCCTTTTTTTTTTTTTTTTTTACAAAATTTTAATGTAATAATCCAAAGTATTTAAATACTATAAATGATGGTAAATATTTATTGGGTAAAATAGAAAAGCAGGGGGTGAAAAAGAGAAACCAGAGACCCTCCAATATATGCAACATAAACCAAAAACCAAAGCAATTGTCTTCTAGTCCGTTCTGTCTCATAGCAACCCCTAGTCTGTCAGAGAATAACTGTGCTCCACAGAATTCTTTTTAAAAAAATTTTATTGTGAATTATGTAGGTTTACATGGGAGAACATCAGCTCTACATTCATCCGGTTGTATTTTGTTTCATTGTAATGATTACAATTCTCTTCATGCATCATCAAATAACCAAAGGGTACACCCCACAGGCCCGTCTCTCTGGCTATCAGCACACAGTCCTTCTCCCTCCCTGAGTCCTGTGTCCCCAGCCACTACATCTGTCCATGTCATCATCTCTGTCTCCATGCCTGGTGTCACTGCCTCTCTGGGTAGGGTCATGCTCTCTGGTCTTCTCACTTGATGGTGCCAAGGACCTCCGCTCCTGGGCTGTAAAATCAATCACTCCCCACCTTTTGTCAAAAAACATCTACCTCTACAATTCCAACTCTCACAGTCAGTCCTGATGGCAATTACTCACTATTGTATCACAAGAGTCTTATACCCATTTCCTTTCGCCAGCCCAGTCCCAATAGATTGGAAATCATCCAGTGGAGATTCTATCTACCCCTGCCCCATCTGGAACTAGGTTCCCACTCCAAAGCTTGTAGTCCAGTCACTTCTTGCCTTTATAGTCCCCCCACCCCCCACCCCCCTACCGATTTTGGGTAACCAATGTCTAAATAGCCCATCCCTGTCAAAACTGTGTACAGAGGGGTGGTAGTGATCCTCGCTGTAAAGATTTGTTCCCTTTTTTGAGCTACTACATCCATATATATAGGTAAAGTTCCTCAAATTGCAGTGGATTACTCTCTTTTTTCCTCCCTCTTCTTTCTTCTTCTAATCAAGTTCTGATCATCCAGCAATTGAAGCCAGGTCAAATGGATACTATCTGCAAGTATGGGTGCTCTTGTGCATCTCCCCTCACTTCTTATCAGCTGGATGCTTCATTCTCTGCTCTAGTCCTCTGTGGCCATGTTACTGCCTCTGTGCCCAGGAGTTCCCGGGTCTTGCTGTAACTATTGGCCAACCAGGTCTCCTCCTGAGTTCACAGGAGTCTATTAAATGTGGTCAGATTTAGATCCCAATTCCATTGCTGATTTTTCCCCCTCTTCCCCGTGTCGGTGACTAATGTGGTCACCAGTCAGACCACATGCCTGCTCGTGTATTCCCCTTGAGTCTTAGTCTTGGAAGGGAGTTTGCTCTGAGGGGATCCGACCACTTGCCTTGATGGCTCCTGGGCGAACAGCTTAATTATTCTTGTAGTAATCAATCATACTGCCATTGTTGTTTCTGATTTTTCCTGCTGGTATTTCTTTATGAAGTATCTTCTGTTCTTCTAGCCACTCCAGGCTGGTCTATTCATCCTTTCCAGTGGAAATTTCCCACCTCAGACAATTCTGGATTCCACCTATGGTCTTATGCAATGCACAAGTTCCACAGGAGGTCTCTTTCACTGGGCAATTTCTAGCCCCCTTTAAGGTATTCTAATCAATTATAGGCTGATGAGGGGCTTACAAGCTTTCTGTTGTGATGTTTATGACTATTTCTTTTCCCATCCCCCCTCAAGTGTCTACGTCACAATGGTAGGCAAGGGAAATTAAGATTCAAAAGACAGGCAAGCAGCTTAACATTATTCCCCTCTTTTACCCTTTCAAACCATACCTCAATCCCTGTATCCTGTTATTCCAAGGTTGTGCATACATCATAATTTACATCTGTCCCATTTAGCCCATGAAAACCAGCCTAACTGTTCTCCCATCACCTTGTTCTTCTTTTCCCTGGCCCCTTCTTGTATATTGCCCCCCACACACACACACAGCACCCAAGCTTTCCTGTGTCTATTCCTTACCCTGTGCTCTATCTTCCCCTGCCTCCCTCCCCTCCTCTCATCCCATACATCCCAGTGATCAGAAATTATATATATATATAGTGGTTTTTTTTACCCTTTTAGGTGTGTTCTTTTTCTTAGTCTTTTACAATAATGGTCCTATGCAGTATTTCTCCTTTTGTGACTGACTAATTTCACTAAGCATAATGTCCTCAAGGTTCATCCATTTTATGCGGTGGCTTGAAACTTCCTTGTTGTTCTTCAGGGTAGCATAGTATTCTATTGTGTACCACAGTTTGTTTATCCAATCTTCAATTGATGGGCATTTGGGCTGTCTCCATCTTTTTGCTATTGTAAATAGTGCTGATATGAACATTGGTGTGCATATATCTACTCATGTTATGGCTCATATTTCTTGTGGATAAGTACCAAGTAGAGGACTTGCTGGATCATAAGGTATTTCTATTTACAACCTAAGGAACTGCCAAATTTCTTTCCAGAGTGGTTGGACTATTTTGCAACTCCACTGACAATGTAGGAGGGTCCAAGTCTCTCCGCATCCTTGCCAGCATTTATTGTCCTCTACTTTTTTGATCTTTGCTGTTATTGTTGGTGTGAGATGATATCTTATTTTTGTTTTGATTTACATCTCTCTGATGGTTAGTGATCATGAACATTTCTTCATATGTTTGCTGACTGCCTGGATCTCCTTCTTGGTGAAATGTCTGTTCATGTCCTGTGCCCATTTTTTAATTGGGTTATTTGTCTTTTTT
>NW_006408904.1:975165-980009 GCF_000296735.1 Chrysochloris asiatica
ATGTAGGCTGTTGGTTTTGTATATATGCTCTTGATTATGTTGAGGAATTTCCCTTCAATTCCTACTTTGTTGAGTGCTTTTGTCAGGAACAGATGTTGGATTTTGTCAAATGCCTTTTCTGCATGAATTGATATGATCATGTGTTTTTTTTCCCTTTTTCTTATTTAATGGTGGATTACATTGATTGTTTTTCTAATGTTGAACCATCCTTGCATCCCTTTTATGAAACCCAGCTGTTGTTGGCTCTTGTCTCAATGGTGGAATATTATGGGGTATGCTTGTAGCTTGGCTATTGGCCACGATTGCTGACTCTTCTTGGGTAATGTAGGGAAAAAAAGCACCCACCTCCAGGAAAAATGTGTGCTCAAAAGGCCCCAAAGCAGAAGCAATATAAAAGCAGAGACATGAACCTCCACTTTGAAACAAAATAAAACTGTGGTTGACTGTCCAATCACCTTGCTACACAGGCAGTGTGTGTGCATTGTAGGAGCCTCCAGTAGTAGGTGGGGGTGTCCACTCACTCAGGCATTCCTATAGTCACCACTGTAGAGGTGCACAGATAGATATTGAGAAGTTAATGGGAGAAAGATTGTTTACTATTTTTGTCTCTGAAGGTCAGTTAAATATCTGTGTGGGGTTTTACAGATTGTTCATATGATTCGTCTGTCATGCCAAATCTGCTTTTCATCTTGCTGGATAAGCAGGGGTTAATGGTCCCACACAAGTTTACTTTCCGGTTGGGACCCACAGGCAGAAGTCAAAAGGAGCAGCCATAGAATTTGCCCTTGCACCGATGGGACTCTTTCTCTCTGTGCCTGGGAAAGCTGTGCTCTCAATGCTGGAATTTTTTGTGGGTGTGCACCCACCTGCCTGAAGGCATCTGGGCTGGGCAAAGAAGGCACAACAGGGAAGAGAAGAAAAAAAAAAAAAAAACAGGTAGAATCCCTCCACACCTCCCTTTGCAAATGTCACTCTGCTGCTTTTAGCGCCAGTTCCTTGTGCTGGTCTGGCTGTAGCCCAGCCCTCTGACTTCTGCCCAGGTGGGATGTCCACAGAGGGAGTCCCATGTCCTGACCGATTTCTAAATCGTAATGTTTTCCTCTATACTGTGACTTTTCCACTGGCGGTTGCAGGAAACTGATGCCCTGACCCTTATGCTAGATCCAGAGCTCTGGTGCAGTTTCATAAAAGTCCTGTCTCTGGGTTTTCAGCCCCTCCCCCATGGAGCCTGTCCTACCTGCCAAACTGGAAGTTCTTTTCCTTCTTTTAATGACCTTTTGCTTTCTTTCTCTATGATATTGCTGATGTCATTCCACAAGTTTTTGGTCTTTTGTCATTAGTTTCTAATGCATCAAATCTGCTCCTGAGATGATATCTAAATTCAAGTGAGATATACTCAAGGTCATATTTTAGCTCTTGTGGACTTGTTTTAATTTTCTTCAGGTTCTACATGAGTTTGTATATGAACAATTGGTTGTTTGTTTCACAATCTGACCCTGACCTTGTTTTGGCTGATGATAAATGCATCATCTTTTCCCATAGATATAGTCAATTTGAATCTGCTTATTCCATCTGGTAAGGTCCATGTACATATGTGTCTTTTATGTTGTTGAAAAAAATATTTGCAGTGAATACGTCATTAATCTTACAAAATTCTATCATGTGATATCCAGCACCATTTCTATCACTGGGGCCATATTTCCCTACTATTGATCTTTTTTCTTTGTTTCCAACCTTCACATTCCAATCATCAATAATTGTCAATGCATCTTGATTGCCTATTTGGTCAATTTCAGACTGAAGCAGTTGATAGAATTCTTCAATTTCATCATTACTGGCTTTAGCGGGTGTTTGGTGAATAAATTTGAATAATAGTGATACTGACTGGTCTTGCTCTTAGGCTCATGAATATTATTTTATTCCAGACAGTGCTGAACTTCTAAATGAATCTTGATATGTTCTTTTCCACAATGAATGAGATGTCATTCCTCTACTATTTGTTGTTTCCTGCATAGTAAACCATATGATTGTCAGATTCAGAATGGCAAGTACCATTAAATTTTAGTTCACTGATTCCTAGATATCTATGAGTTCAATTTCATTTTTGATAATGTCCAATTTTGTAAATTCCTTGTGACTATTAATGGAGTTTTGCAGCTGTTTTTCCTCATTTTCAGTTGTATCCCAAATGAAGGTCCTGAAAGCATTACTCCATTCACATCATCATAGTCAACTCTACTTTTAGGAGGTTGCTCTTCCTAGTATTTTGAGTGCCTTCCAACCTGGGGTAGGGCTCATCTTTTGTCTCTGTATCTTTCAATATTCTGCTGTTAATCGTAATATTTTCAGTGGCTAAACAGTCAGAAATGGTCCATCTTATCGTCTTCCTGGTCTTTGTCTGTAAGCTGTGCTGATACTTATCCACCATGTGTGACCCTGCTGGTATATAAAATACTGGTGGCATAGCTGCCAGCATCACAGTAACACATAAGCCACCAAAGTATGACAAATTGACAGATGAGTGGTGGATGCTACTTTCACCTCTGACTCATCACAACCCTATGCACAACAGAAAAACAAACACTGCCTTGTCCAGGATCATCCTCACAATTGTGGTTATGTTTCAGCCCATTGGTATAGGCATTGCATCAAACCATTTGGTTGGTGCTCTTCCTCTTTTTTCTCTGACCTTACTAAACATGATGTCCTTCTTCAGGAACTGATCCCTCCTGACAATATGCCCAGAGTACATGAGATGAAGTCTCTTGATTCTAAGAGCATTGTGGCTATACTTCTGCCAACACAGATTTGTTCACTCTTCTGGCAGTCTATGGTATACTTGATATTCCCATTAACACCATAATTTAAATACATCACTATTTTCCCTGTCTTCTTTATCCATTGCTTAGCTTTCACAAGCATATGAGGCTATCCAACATGCCATGTATTAGGTCAGGCACATCTAAGGCATCAAAGTGCCACCTTTGCTCTTTAACACTTTAAAAAAGTATTTTGCAGCAGATTTGTCCAATGCAATACATCGTTTGATTTCTTGAAAGTTGTTTTCATAAATTTCCAAATAACTTATTTGCATAATGATTAGTAGCTTCCTCTTTCCCTCTGACATACTACCACATTTGGATAATAAAATATATGCTCCCTTAAAAAAAAAAAAATTAAAAAAACTATGTACCATTGAATTGATCCCCACTGCATGGTGATCTCAGCTGTGCTCCATAAGGTTTTTATTGGCTGAGTTTTCAGAAGTAAATCGCAAGGACTTTCTTTCAAGGGTGGACTTGAGCATCCAACCTTTTGGCTACCAATTGAGTGTGTTAGCTTTTTGTACAATCCAGGGACTCCTCTATTCCAATTGAGAAAATGTGAGATAATGTATATTTGTCCTGACCATATAGGTTAAAATGAACACACGTTTATTACACTGTCTCTGCTGAAGTATCTGAAAGCAAATAATAGGCAATATGGTCGCATCTATATGCATTTTTTTCATATAGAATCTTTTTCATAGCATAGATTCACACACACAAAAAGAAAAATTGTTGAATCAAAAGTATGAGCATTTATGAAAATGATGCTAAAGTTACTTACAAAAGAATTGTAAGCACTATAAGTCAGAGAATAGACATTTCACCATTTCACTGGATAGCAAGGAAAATTGTCATTTACAGAAACACTTTCTAATCTATAGATAAAATAACTTATTTTAATTTCTGCATCTTTTAAAAATTAATCACAAGGTTGAATGTTTTTGATGTGTCCATTTATCAGCAGTATTTTGTCTTCTGGCAAACTGCTAGTTCTTGTGCCTTTTTAATTCTTTTTAGAATTCTTTTATTTATTTATTTTTAATCAATTGTTATGCACTTTTAAATAGAGTTGCTAGACCTTTGTCTCTTGCCATTTTTCTGCAATGAGGAAATGAGCCTAAGGTCGCTTCACTAGTGGATCAGAGTGAATTTAAACTGAGGTTGGTCTGACTCCGGAGTTCATTCTCTTTCCATTATACTGTACTTCCTTCAAGAATGCTGGAGGAATGGCAAATTAGACAATGTCTGTGTGGGGTCTGAGGCAACTCAGAGCCAGGACCTACATAAATATGGGGCTTAATTACTGTGTTGCAGGTCCTGGAAATGTCTTATAAATAATTTCTCATTTAACCTCAAAATAGTCTTATTAAATGAAAATCAAGTATAATTATGATATTGGCATTTTACAGATGAAGCTGCTAGGGTAAAGTAACAGCCACGTGCATGAGGTCAAGTAGAGGTCAAATTGAGTCGGAGACACAAAACTATGATTTTATGATAATGCTGTTAAGTCTCCAATTTATCTGTCACCATCTGAGGGATGAGGTAGGTCACTTCAGTTAATTTTTTTTTTTCAGTTACATAAAAATGATCCCTTGAAATACCAATTTTTAAAATGTTGACTAGAAATTTTCAAAAACATGATTGACTGATCATACACTTTCATCTTTTCTTCCTCTTAAGAAAGTATTAAAATGGGAGAAAATAAAATTTCAAGGGAAAAGGACCCACAACATTGAAGAGAACATCACAGATGAAAAAATTTAATTTTTTCTACCTCTGAGAGAGGTAGAAAAGAGAAAGAGAGAGAGGGAGAGAAAGAAATAATGAAAGAGTAGATGGGGCATTGATGATTACTAAAACAGGATATAAGAAGCCACTACCCAAAACAAGTTGTTCACCAGGGAGCCATCAAGACAAGCAATCACGTCCCTTCCAAGACTGAAACTCAAAGGGAACACACAAACAGGCATGTAATCTTGCTGGTGAGCATGTTGGTCTACTAATGAGGGGAAG
>NW_006408904.1:980451-982479 GCF_000296735.1 Chrysochloris asiatica
CAAGTTTTCAAGAGGGAGCTTAGTTTCACAGGGTGCAGGGAAAGGTAGAATCTCCACTGAGTGGTTTTCAACCTGTCTAGATGGGTCTGGTGAAAGGAGATGGGGATAAGACTCTTGTGGTTCAATAGTGAATAACTGTAATCAGGACTGATTGCAATTGTTGCAAATGTAAAGGTAGACATTTTGTAACAAAAAGAAGGGAGTGGTTGATCGTACAGACTAAGAGTGGAGGACCCTGGGACCATCAAGGGAGAAGAGTGGAGTGTGGGACCCTATCCAGAGAAGCAACAATGCCAGAGATGCAGGCAGAGATGATGACGTGGAGAGAGTGGTTGGGACTCTAGGCTCATGGAGGGAGAGGGGCTGTGTGCAGGTGGCTGCATGGCTTGCAGGGTATGCCCTTTGGTTGTTTGAATGATTATATATTCTTGAGTTCTTCAGTTAGTGTATATCCAAAAACAAACAAATAAACAAAACAAAACACACACACACAGAGGGAATAGAAGCAAATACAGTTGAATGATAATGTATGAAGGGGATTGTAGCCATTGCAATGAAACAAAATACTATAGGATGAATGTAAAGCTGATGTTCTCCCATGTAACTGTCACTCAATTCACAATAAAAACTTACCAAGCAATATAACTCAAAAGTGGTCCATGGACTAGCAGTACCAGTAGCACCTGTTGTTGTTCTTGTTGGAGAACCGCTGAGTCAGTACTGACTCATAGCGACCCCATGCATAACAGAACGAAACACTGCCCAGTACTGTGCCATCCTCACAATCGTTGTTATGCTTGAGTCCATTGATGCTGCCATTGTGCCATTCCATCTTGTAACTTGTTAAGAAAGTAAATTCATGGGCTCCAATGTCAGATCTGGTGGCAGTGTTGGGTTAGTCAATAAGCAAGATATGTACAGGTTTACTTGTGCTTACTGACTAAACTGTAATGAACAATTTTGCTTTTTTTTTTTTTTAAAACACATCAGTGATTCTACTTCTAGGTCTAAGTGACTTCTGTCTTTCTCCCTATCCCATTGCTATTCTCACAGAGTCAAAGCCTCTTTTCAAATGCACATTCCCTAACAGGGATGGATGGGGTACCCAGTAAGAAAAGTAAATGCACAGGTTCACTACTGATTAGTAAGGAAGCACAAGGAAGCCCTTGAGTACCTGTGCTTGCTTAGTACTCTGTCATTACATGATGGCACAGTGGTTAAGTGCTTAGTTGCTAACTGTAAGGTTGGCTGTTCAAACACACTAGCCACATCATGGAAGAAGGATGTGGCAGTCAGCTTTCATAAAGATTGTTGTTGTTATTAAATGCTGCCACCCTGTATAGGATTTCCAAGGAGCCACTGGTGAGTTTGACCTGCCAGCCTGTAGTTCAAACTGACCTGTGGTCCAGTGCTTTATTCTACAGCACACACAGATTATAGCCCTGGAAGCTATGAGGAAGCTCTATTCCGTCCTAGATGGTCATTATGAGTCAGCATTGAAATAATAGCAATGGATTTGTTTTTTGTTTCGTTTTGTTTTTGTATGCTGTACCTACTGATTTGGAATTTGGGGGTTTGGAGTTGGGGCAGCAACCTGCATTTAATGAAATTAGGTGACTCTTATAGAGTCTAGTTGGTACAAGGGTTAAATACTCCACTGCTGCTTGAAAGATTGCAATTGAACCCATCCAGTAGCTCTGGGAGAAAAGACATGGTGATCTGCTCCCATAGAAATTACAGCCTAGAAATCCCTGTGGGGAGCTCTATTCTGTAACATGGGGTCACTATGAATTGAAGAGCAACTCAAAAGCACCTAACAACAGGTGATTCTTATACCTGCCAGTGTTTGAGAAACATGGACCTAGAGAGAACCTGGATGATATAACTGAAGAAGCTGTTCTTTACTTGACTGATCACAGAGGGATTTAGAGTTTGCAGGTTAGGAGTCCTGGTGTGGTGCTGTGGGTTAATGCGTCAGACCGCAAAGCCGTTTGAAAAACTGCAAGGTCTGTGGTTCAAGCTCACCGG
>NW_006408904.1:984409-994227 GCF_000296735.1 Chrysochloris asiatica
TATCCCCCTCTAAAATAAAACACACTGCCTCCCTTAAAACACCATCTTCTTCCCCTCTTCCTCCCAATTCTAGTGACCATCTATGATCTCTGATTTCTATATATTGACATAAAAGTGAGATCATAGTCCTTTGAGAATGATTTGTTTCATTCAACATCATGTTTTCAAGGAATATCCACATTGTGACATGCATCAGAGCTGCATTTCTCTATTCCATTTTATGTATGTACCACATTTTATTTATCCTTTCATCTATTGATGGACAATTCAGTTATGAAAATTACTGAAGTGAAAATTTTCTGTTTGCACTTTGCCTTCAATTTTTCTGAGTATATGAGGATAAGTCAAAAGGGTTTGTTGCAAAATCATAGAAATCTTTATTAAGCAAAATATCAAAACATGAAACCATTGATTCTTAACATACAGGTCTATGCACATCTGAAGATTTTTTTTTTTTTAAAGTTTTTATTGTGAATTGAGTGATAGTTTACATGGGGAAACATAAGTTAATTTCATTGCAATGAGTACAATCCCCTGCATGCTTCATAATTCAACAATATTTGCTTCTATTCCCTCGGTTTTCTTTTGGATGTGCACCAAAGCACTCAGGAATTAATCATTCAAACAGCCAAAGGGCACACCCTGCCCCCAGCCACAAGCACACAGTCCTCTCCCTCCATGAGTTTAGAATCCTCAGCTGCTCCGTCTCTCCATGTCATCGTCTCTGTCTCCATCTCTGGAATTGCTGCTTCTCTGGGTAGGGTCCCACACTCCACTCCTGCTCTTCTCCTTTGATGGTCCCAGGGTCCTTTGTTCCAGGACTGTAAGATCAACAGCTCATCCCTTTTTGCTACAAAACATCTACCTTTACAGTTGTGATCATCTCAATCAGTCATGATTACTCACTATTGAATCATGAGAGTCTTGTCCCCATTTCCTTTCACCAGACCTGTCTAGACAGGATGAAAACCACTCAGTGGGGAATCTACCTTCTGAATCTAAACTCCCTATTGAAAACTTATAAGCCAGTCAGTTCACACCTTTACAATACCCCTATTTCAGGAAGCCAATGTCTAAGTGTCCATCCCTATCAACCCTGTGTACAGAGGAGATGGGAATGATCCTTGCTGTAAAGATTCTTTCCCTTTTGGTTGGTATTTTAAGCTACTACATCCATAAGTATAGGTCAAGTTCATCAGGCTGTAGTGATTTACACTTGTTTTCTTAAAAAAGAAAAAAATTGTTTTCTCTTTTTTGCTTCCTCTAGTTGGGTTCTGAACATCCAGCTATTGAAGCTAGGTCTAGTGGGTACTATCTGCAAGTTTGGGTGCCCTTGTGTATATCCCTTTGCTTCATATCAACTGGACACTTCACTCTCAGCTCTAGCCCTCCATGGCCATGTCCTTGTCCATGGGCTCAGAAGCCCCTAGGTCTCACCATACTTTGGGCCAATCAATACTTACCATACTCCAGGTCAATGGGGGTCTATGTAACTTGGTTGGACTCAGCCCACCTCTTCATTGGTGCTTTCCCCCCACTTTCTTTCACCAGTAAACCAATGTGGTCGCCAGCAAGCTTACATACCTGCTTGTGTATTCCCTTTGAGTTTCAGTCTTGGGAGGAGGTTTGCCCAGAAGGGACTTGATTGCTTTCTTGATGGCTCTCCCGTGAACAACTTGCTTGTTTTTGTTTTTCCCTGCTGGTCTTTCTTTCAAGAAGTATCTTCTGTCCCTCTAGCTGCTCCAGGATGGTCTGCTTGTCTTTTCAAATGGGAATTACCCATCTCAGAAGGTTCTGGACCAGGATTCCACCTAAGGTCTTCTATCTTTCAAAGGCTCTGCAAGAAGCCTCTTTCACTGGGCAAGTTCTAGCACCCTTTTTAGGTATTCCAATCAGTTATAGGCTGAAGGCAGGCTTACAAGTTTTCTGTAACCATGTTTCCTGATATTCATTTCTAGCCCACTAAAGTGTCTATTTTACAATAATAGGCAAGGTAAACAAATATTCATAAGATAGTCAAGCATCTTAACATTATTTCCCCTCTTTTACCCATTCAGATTATACCCTAATCCCTGTATCACAGAGCCTTGTTGTTCCAAGGTTGAACATACATCACTATTTACTGAAGTTGAACTATAATTATAAGGTCAGTAGTTCAAATTTACCAGTCATTCCTCAGGATAAAGATGAGGCTTTCTGCTTCCATAAAGATTTAAAGCTTCAGAAACCCTATACAGGGTCACTATGAATCGAAACTGACCCCATGACACACAACCACCACCAACAACAACCCTTATCTGTGTATATGTTACCTATGGATAACATTGGGAAGAATAAGAACTCTTGAACACTTAATTGTACTTAAGTGTTGGAACTTGTGCACAGAATAAGATGAAGTCATACAAATGGAATAATAGGAAACTTGTTGTTGCTGTTGTTGATAAGTGAAGTCAAGTCGATTCCAACCATAGTGACCCTGTATAGGGTTGTCAAGGAATGGCTGGTGAGCTTGAACCACTGACCTTGTGGCACAAACCAACTTTGTAGTCTAACACATTAATCCACAGTGCCACACTAGCACTCTTTGTGGTTTAAAATCAGTAAGGGTGTATGTCAGCGTTGTATCCTTTCACCATATGTATTTACTTTGTATGCTGTGCAAATAATCCAAGAGCCAAACATATGAAGAAGAACAACAAGATTGGAGAAAGCATTGCATATGCAGATGACACACCTTGATTATTGTAAGTGAAGAGGACTTTGAGCACACACTGATGAAGATCAAAGGTTACAGAATTCAGTATTATTAAGTGCCATGAAGTTGTCTCCAACTCATAGAGAACTTGTCTAGGGTTTCTGAGGAGTAGCTGGTGAGCTTGAATTGCCGACCTTGTGGTTGAAACTGACATTGCAGTCCAACGCATTAATCCACAGCACCACACCAAGACTCCATCCAGTATTACACTATAATTTATGTTAATGTAAAGAAACAAAAAAATCCTCATATCTGGGCCAATAAACAGTATCACGATAAACGGAAAAAAAGATTGCAATTATCAAGGATTTCACTTTATTTGGATCCACAATTAATGCTCCTGGAAGCAACAGTCAGGAAATCAAATGATGCATTGCATTGGGCAAATTTGCTGCAAAATGCTTCTTTAAAGTGTTAAAGAGCAAAGATAGCACTTTGAAGACTAAAGTGTGCCTAGCCTAAGACATGGTATTTGCTGTGGGTTAATGTGCCAGACTGCAAAGCTGTTTGAACTGCAAGGTTGGCGGTTCAAGCTCACCAGCATCTCCTCGGAAACCCTATACCGGGTCGCTATGGGTTGGAACCAACTCAACGACACTTAACAACAACAATGACATGCATGAAAAAGTTGGACTATAAATAAGGATGACCCAAGAAGAATTGATGCATTTGAATTTTGGTGTTGGCAAAGAGTATTGAATATATTATGAACTACCAGAAAAATAAGCAAATCTGTCTTGGAAGAAATACAACTGGGATGTTCCTTAGAAGCGAGGATGGCAAGATTTCATTTCATATACTTTGGACATGACACTGTGGATTAATGCTCTGGACTGCAAGATCAATTTGAACTGTAAGGTCAGCAGTTTAAGCTCACCAGCCTCTGTTCAGAAACCATACACTATGAGTCCGAACCAACTCGACAGCACTTAACAACAACAACTTTGGACATGTTTCCAGGAGGAACTAGTCTTTGTAGAAATACATTATGCTTGATTGAGAGTCCATGAAAAAAGAGGAAGACCCTCAACGAGATGGATTAGCACAGTGGTTGCAAAAATGAGCTCAAACATAACAATGCTGTGAGGATGGTTCAGGCTGGGCAATGTTTCGATCTACTGTACATAGGGTTGCTATGAGTTAGAACTGACTCAATGGTACCTAACTAACTAAATCTTCCCCCAAGAATTGTGCACTCTTTGATTTACAACGTATCAAAGCATAGTGGCTATGGGTTGGGCTGCTAATCTCAAGGTCAGCAGTTTGAAACTACCAGTCATTCTGTGGGAGAAAGATGAGGCTTTCTGCTCCTGTATAGATTTATAGTCTCAGAAACCCTATACAGGGTTGCTGAGTCAGAACTGACTCCACAGCATACCACCACCACCAAAACCGCAGTTTAGGCTTCCTGGAGGGACTCCAATCCCATTTGTTCTTTTCTGTGCTCTTTGAGTTTGGGGAACAAAATGAACTCTGAAGGGGCAAGATCAGAATTGTAGAATGGGTGAGGTAAGCATTCCCAGTGAAATTCTAATAGAACAACCCTTATTACCCTTGAAGAATGAATACCTGCACTGTTGTGATGGGAAATACATTCCTTGGTGTTATTTTCCCGGCCTTTTCTTACCAATGCAACTTCTCATTTTCATAGAACTTCTTCCTAATAAACCTCTGTGATTGTCCTGTGGCCACTGGGAAAAAAAGCTATCAAGATTATTCCTTTGGGAGGCGGAGCTTGATGGTGGATAGGGTAGAGGTGCAGTGAAGTTCTCTGTCAGCAATACCACAGAACACCAACTGAAGCGGTTCAGAGCAGAGCTCCAAAACTCTGAACCACATAGGTAGGAATATTTAAAAAGTTTGAAGGCTTATAGCTAGTGGAACTTGTAGCAGAAGTAAGAAATTGTGTACTTTTGAATCTGCGGGGCTCAGCGGCCCAGAGCCAACAACTTGGGTGAGACCAAATGGCAAGACCAAGCGGGTGAACAGATCCACCATGGAAAAACGCTGTGGGAACCTCGGAGCAAAGGTGGACAATACACTTTGTTGATTTTGCTTTGTTCTGATTTTCTTTTTTTTCTTTTTTTTTTTTTAGTATCTGTTCATTGGCCACCCACTGTTTGTGCACCTCACCTCCATTCTGGTGACTAGAGGGGGTGCCTGAGTGAGTGGACACCTTGCACTCCAACAACTGGTGGGTTCTTCTGCGACGCATGCACACATATACTCTTAAACCAAGAGTCAGTCCTCAACTGTTTTTTAATAGGGAAAAGGTCAGAACAAAGGGTGTGGAGAGGGAAAGAGAGTTTAAAAACAAAAGATTTTTTTTTCCTTCTCTCCCTCCTCTCCCCATTCTGCAATTATAGATTACAGTATCCAATCTAGTTTTGTTGTTGTTGTTGTTTTGGTGTTTGTTTGTTTCTTGCTTTTTTGCTGTTGCTATTTTGCTATTTTATGCTCCCCCTTTTACCTTTGGTAGACCTTTTCTCTCCCTATATTACCCAAGAAGAGAGCAACTGCTGCCATACAGTAAAGCTACAATCACACTCTATAAAACACCAAAATCCAGGCAAGAACCAATATCAACTGTGATATACCAGGGAGGTAGAAAACACCTGTGGAAGTTACTCTGAGTGAAGCAAAAAGAAAAGTGAAAAGGGAAGCCCAGAACCTGATACATCTACCTGGAAGCAATCAGAAAGCATAAAAATTACCAAAACACATACTCAATTAAGTACTAAGGCCACAGATAAATACTAAACATGTCCAAGAAGCAAAAGCAGATGACCATATCATCACATATCCAAAAACAAGATAAAATGTCTGAGATAAATGACCTAGAGGTAGACTTGGACTCCATTCTGGAAGGAGGGCAGGCCTTGGAAATGCCTGAGAAGGAATTCAGAAAAATGATTATAAAATGTTTCAAAACACTTTGCAATGCAGTTGAGAAAAATAAGGAAGAAGTGAGGAAAGTGCTACAGCAACAATCAAATAAGATAGATACAGCATTGGAAACAATTAAAAACCTACAGAAAGAGGTTCAAATGATCAATAATAGAATACCAGAAATAGACAATACACTGAAAGGGAAAAGGAATAGAATAGAAGAGATGGAAGGCAGAACCAGTGAGCTGGTTATAACTTTTAGTTATAACAATAAAAACATTTTTGTATGTCCACTTAACATGTATCAATATATTACAAAGCTAAGACTTTATGCTAATTTATTTTTGAACCTTCTATGAATGTCCTGGTGTGGCACTGTAGGGTAAGAACTGGACTGCTAATCACAAGGTCAAAGGTTCAAACTCTGCATCTGCTCCTCATAAACCCTATACAAGGTTGTTATGATATAAATTCTGAAGAAAGTCTAAGAGTCATATTTGGCAATATGAAGAGGAATAACTTAAGAATTATTGGCATTCCAGAACAGGAAGAATCACATAAGTCCACAGAGGAAGTAGTAGAAGAACTGCTGGAGGAAAATATCACTAACATCCTGAAAAGTGAAAGGGTAAACATTCATGAAGCTTAATGAGCCCCAGGAAAGATAGACACCAAAAGAAAATCACCAAGACATATCATAATCAAACTCTCTAAAATAGAAAATAAGGAGAGAATTCTGAAAGCTCCAAGGGAAAAGAGAAGTGTTACACATAAAGGCAAGCAAGTCAGATTAAGCTCAGATCGCTTAGCAGAAACCATACAAGCAAGAAGGCAATGGGGAGACACATATAAAACCCTGAAAGAAATAAAATCATCAACCAAGAATCCTTTATCCAGCAAAGATATCAATCAAATATGACGGTGTAATCAAAACATTCCAGGATTATCAGAAGCTAAGAAATTTTGCCAAAGCCAACCTTTTGCTACAAAACATCTTAAAGGGAGTTCTGTGGACTGAGAACCAACAAGAACATACAACAACCAGAGACTGGCATATGTGGCAGCACCTCCCAGAACTAAATTGACAGAAAGAAGAGTTGATAACAGAACAAAACTATAAGAACAAACTGAGAGAATCTGGAGGTTAGTCTATGATCAAAACAATTACAGTGTAAAAGAAGGTAAACACATAAGAACAGAGATCCAGATGGTGAGAAGGTCAGGTAGATTAAAGGGAAAAACAGACAGCAGTAAATGGAGGGAAAAGTTAATGGAATATAAGGTAACCTCAAAGAAAATTAACACTTCACAGCATACCAAGAAAATGAAAATCCAAAAAGAACATGGAAACTTAAACTATGAGGAAACTCACAAGAAAGAACACAAAAAGCCTGAACTCAGCAAAGGAAGACACACAGAACAAAGAAAGCAGTAACACTACACACAAAAAAAACATAATGGCAGCAATTAATCCATACCTATCAATAATTACACTGAATGTAAATGAATTAAATACACCAGTTAAGAGATGGAGGGTGGCAGAATGGATAAGAAAGCAAAGTCCTTTAATATGCTGTCTTCAAAAGACACATCTCACACACAGACAAACACAGATTTAAACTGAAAGGATGGGAAAAAAATATACCAAGCTAATTGCAATAAAAAACGAACAGGAGTGGTAGTACTAATCTCTGATAAAATAAACTTCAAGGCAAAAACCTGCATAATAGATAAAGAAGTACATTATCTCATGATTAAAGGGACAAATGAACAAGATGACATAACCAGAATAAATATCTATGCTCCCAATGAAAGAGCTCCAAAATATACAAAGCAAACTCTAATACATTTGAAGAAAGAAATAAACACATCTACAATAATCGTGGGCAATTTTAATACACGGCTTTCAAAATGGATAGAACAACCAGAAAGAAGCTTGAGAAAGACACAGAAGAACTGAACAATACAATCAGTCAACTGGACCTCATAGATGTGTACAGAGCAGTCAACCCAACAACAGCACAATACACATTCATTTCCAGTGCACATGGAACATTCTCCAGAATAGATCACGTCTTAGGCCTCAAAACAAAGCTCTATAAATTTGCAAATATCAAAATACTACAAAGCATCTTCTCAGACCACAATGCTAGCAAATTAGAAATCAACAATAGGAAGAGCAAGGAAATCAAGTCAAATACATGGAAACTGAATAACACTCTGCTGAAAAGCGACTGGGTGGTAGAAGAAATTAAACGTGAACTCACAAATTTCCTAGAAACAAATGAGAATGAAAACACTATCTACCAAAATCTTTAGGACACAGTGAAAGCGGTGCTGAGAGGACAATTTATTGCAATTAATGCACACATCCAAAAAGAAGAAAGAACCAAAATTAACACATTAACACAGCATCTGCAACAATTAGAAACAGACCAACAGAGGGAACCTATAGCCACCGAAAAGAAAGGGTAGGGGAATGAAAGAACAAGGCGGATGGGAAAACAAGTAGGCAGGTTTGCATGATCTAAATGGAACAGAGGTAAATAATGATGTTTGCACAACCTTAGAACAACAGGGCTCTGGGATACAGGGATTGAGACATGGTTGGAATGGGGAGAAGGGGGAAGGAATGTTAAGATGCTTGGCTGTCTTTCGAATCTTGGTTTCTCTGGCATACCATTATAAAATAGACACTTGAGGGGGAGAGAAGAAATAGCCAGAAATATCACCATAGAAAGTTTGTAAGTCCGTCTTCTGTCTATAACTGATTGGAATGTCTAAAATGGGACTACAACGTGCCCATTGAAGGAGGCTTCCTGCAGTGCCTCTGCATTACATAAGACCATAGGTATCCAGAATCTTCTGAGGTGGGAATTTTCTACTTGAAAGCTCAAGCAGACCAGCCTGGAGTGGCTAGAAGAACAAAAGCTGCTTCTTGAGAGAAAGACTGACAAGAAAAACACAACACAATAATGGCAGTCCAATTGACTACTAGAAGAACAAGCAAGTTGCTCGCCCAGGAGACATCAAGCAAGTGGTCAGGTCCCCTCAGGGCAAACCCTCTTCCAAGATTAAGACTCAGTGGGAATACACGAGCAGACATGTGCTCTGATTGGTGACCACATCACCGATAAGGGAAGTGAGGGATAAACAGCAATGAAGCTGCGAGCTAAGCTCTGCAAAGTTCAATAGACTTCTGTGAACCCGGGTGGAGACCTGGTTGGCCAGAAGTGTGGCAAGACCTGGGGACTCTTGAGCCCAGAGTCAGTGAAAAAGCCACAGAGGACTAGAGTGGAGAGTGAAGCATCCAGTTGATAAGAAGAGAGAGCATATGCATAAGAGCACCCACACTTGAAGATAATACCCACTTGACCTGGCTTCAATGACTGGATGATCAGAGTTCACCTAGAAGAAGAAAGAAGAGGAAAAAAAGGGTAATCTGATACAGTTTGATGAACTTGACCTACACCTATGGATGCAGTAGCTCAAAAGAGGGAACAAATCTTTACAGTGAGGATTATTCTCACCCCCTCCATACAGAGTAGACAAGGATTGGCAACTTGGACAATGGCTACCCCAAATGGGGGGTGGGTACAAAAGCAAGAAGTGACTGGCTTACAAGCTTTCAAGAGGGAGCCTAGATCCATATGGCATCAAGGAAGGTAGATCTCCACTGAGATCTCCAATCTGTTGGCAGGGGTGGGGGGGGTAGGACTTATGAAAGGAAATGGGGATAGGTCTCTTTTGATACAATAGTGAATAATTATTATCAGGACTGACTGTAAGGGATAGAAATATAAAAGTAGACTTTTTTTAGAAAAAGGAGTGGAATGATTTATTTTGCAGTCCAGGAGTGGAGGTCCCTGGGACCATCAAGGGAGAAGAGTGGTGTGTGGGGTCCTACCCAGAGAAACAGTGACACCAGAGATGGAGGCAGAGACAATGATGTGGAGAGATGGAGCATCTGGGGACTCTAGACCCAGAGAGGGAGAGGGGCTGTGTGCTGACGATTGGGGGGAGGCTTGCAGGGTCTACCCTTTGGTTGGTTGATGATGGATGCATGGAGGGGATTGTAACCATGTCAATGAAACTATATCCAGTAGGATGAATATAAAGCTAATGTTCTCCCATGTAAACTATCACATAATTCACAATGAAACATTTAAAATAT